>NW_028232105.1:0-204941 GCF_054491065.1 Syngnathus leptorhynchus | reverse complement strand
GCAATAAAATTTAAAACGCGTGTAAAACATAAACCAAACGATGAAATTGGTTATTTCTTCATGTATAATGATCAACTCGATACTCCCTAGCCCCCAACAGCCTTTTTTTTCATAACACTTTAACCAGAGTGACGGGAGAGCGGCATTTCAGAAAACGTGCTTATCTCGGCGAGAAAAAGCGATTTCGGCAATAAAATTTAAAACGCGTGTAAAACATAAACCAAACGATGAAATTGGTTATTTCTTCATGTATAATGATCAACTCGATACTCCCTAGCCCCCAACAGCCTTTTTTTTCATAACACTTTAACCAGAGTGACGGGAGAGCGGCATTTCAGAAAACGTGCTTATCTCGGCGAGAAAAAGCGATTTCGGCAATAAAATTTAAAACGCGTGTAAAACATAAACCAAACGATGAAATTGGTTATTTCTTCATGTATAATGATCAACTCGATACTCCCTAGCCCCCAACAGCCTTTTTTTTCATAACACTTTAACCAGAGTGACGGGAGAGCGGCATTTCAGAAAACGTGCTTATCTCGGCGAGAAAAAGCGATTTCGGCAATAAAATTTAAAACGCGTGTAAAACATAAACCAAACGATGAAATTGGTTATTTCTTCATGTATAATGATCAACTCGATACTCCCTAGCCCCCAACAGCCTTTTTTTTCATAACACTTTAACCAGAGTGACGGGAGAGCGGCATTTCAGAAAACGTGCTTATCTCGGCGAGAAAAAGCGATTTCGGCAATAAAATTTAAAACGCGTGTAAAACATAAACCAAACGATGAAATTGGTTATTTCTTCATGTATAATGATCAACTCGATACTCCCTAGCCCCCAACAGCCTTTTTTTTCATAACACTTTAACCAGAGTGACGGGAGAGCGGCATTTCAGAAAACGTGCTTATCTCGGCGAGAAAAAGCGATTTCGGCAATAAAATTTAAAACGCGTGTAAAACATAAACCAAACGATGAAATTGGTTATTTCTTCATGTATAATGATCAACTCGATACTCCCTAGCCCCCAACAGCCTTTTTTTTCATAACACTTTAACCAGAGTGACGGGAGAGCGGCATTTCAGAAAACGTGCTTATCTCGGCGAGAAAAAGCGATTTCGGCAATAAAATTTAAAACGCGTGTAAAACATAAACCAAACGATGAAATTGGTTATTTCTTCATGTATAATGATCAACTCGATACTCCCTAGCCCCCAACAGCCTTTTTTTTCATAACACTTTAACCAGAGTGACGGGAGAGCGGCATTTCAGAAAACGTGCTTATCTCGGCGAGAAAAAGCGATTTCGGCAATAAAATTTAAAACGCGTGTAAAACATAAACCAAACGATGAAATTGGTTATTTCTTCATGTATAATGATCAACTCGATACTCCCTAGCCCCCAACAGCCTTTTTTTTCATAACACTTTAACCAGAGTGACGGGAGAGCGGCATTTCAGAAAACGTGCTTATCTCGGCGAGAAAAAGCGATTTCGGCAATAAAATTTAAAACGCGTGTAAAACATAAACCAAACGATGAAATTGGTTATTTCTTCATGTATAATGATCAACTCGATACTCCCTAGCCCCCAACAGCCTTTTTTTTCATAACACTTTAACCAGAGTGACGGGAGAGCGGCATTTCAGAAAACGTGCTTATCTCGGCGAGAAAAAGCGATTTCGGCAATAAAATTTAAAACGCGTGTAAAACATAAACCAAACGATGAAATTGGTTATTTCTTCATGTATAATGATCAACTCGATACTCCCTAGCCCCCAACAGCCTTTTTTTTCATAACACTTTAACCAGAGTGACGGGAGAGCGGCATTTCAGAAAACGTGCTTATCTCGGCGAGAAAAAGCGATTTCGGCAATAAAATTTAAAACGCGTGTAAAACATAAACCAAACGATGAAATTGGTTATTTCTTCATGTATAATGATCAACTCGATACTCCCTAGCCCCCAACAGCCTTTTTTTTCATAACACTTTAACCAGAGTGACGGGAGAGCGGCATTTCAGAAAACGTGCTTATCTCGGCGAGAAAAAGCGATTTCGGCAATAAAATTTAAAACGCGTGTAAAACATAAACCAAACGATGAAATTGGTTATTTCTTCATGTATAATGATCAACTCGATACTCCCTAGCCCCCAACAGCCTTTTTTTTCATAACACTTTAACCAGAGTGACGGGAGAGCGGCATTTCAGAAAACGTGCTTATCTCGGCGAGAAAAAGCGATTTCGGCAATTAAATTTAAAACGCGTGTAAAACATAAACCAAACGATGAAATTGGTTATTTCTTCATGTATAATGATCAACTCGATACTCCCTAGCCCCCAACAGCCTTTTTTTTCATAACACTTTAACCAGAGTGACGGGAGAGCGGCATTTCAGAAAACGTGCTTATCTCGGCGAGAAAAAGCGATTTCGGCAATTAAATTTAAAACGCGTGTAAAACATAAACCAAACGATGAAATTGCTTATTTCTTCATGTATAATGATCAACTCGAGTCGAGCTCCAGGGAGAGAGGCTGATTTTTCGCTTTTTGAGGCCGACCGACGAACCGGCGCGGGGCGGACTCAAAAGCCCGCAGAGCCGTAGGCACTTAGAAAAGTTTCGCCTTTGGCTGTGAGCTCCAGGGGGAGAGGCTGGTTTAGCGTTATTTTAGGCCGGCTGGAGAACCGGCGCGGGTCGGACGCACAATCCCCGCAGAGCCGTGGGCACTTAGAAAATTTTTGCCAAGTTGGCTCTGAGCGCCTGGTACCTAATATGGAAGTATAGAGGCCGACTTTCGGGCAAGATCACGCCGCGTTAGGCTTCCAGGACCCCGGCTAAGCAATTTTACCGGGCCGCCCGGTTCTTTTTTTGAACCAGCCCGGTTCTTTTTACACTTCCAGCTGGAGCTCAGCAGCGGCTTTTTGCGCAAGATCACGCCGGGTTAGGCTTCCAGGACCTCGGCTAAGCAATTCTACCGGGCCGCCCGGTTCTTTTTTTTTGAACCAGCCCGGTTCTTTTTACACTTCCAGCTGGAGCTCACGAGCGGCTTTTTGGACAAGATCACGCCGTGTTAGGCTTCCAGAGCCCCGGCTAAGCAATTTTACCGGCCCGCCCGGTTCTTTTTTTTAACCAGCCCGGTTCTTTTTACACTTCCAGCTGGAGCTCAGCAGCGGGTTTTTGGACAAGATCACGCCGTGTTAGGCTTCCAGGGCCCCGGCTAAGCAATTTTACAGGGTCGCCCGGTTCATTTTTTTAACCAGCCCGGTTTTTTTTACACTTCCAGCTGGAGCTCAGCAGCGGCTTTTTGCACAGTATCACGCCGGGTTAGGCTTCCAGAGCCCCGGCTAAGCAATTTTACCGGGCCGCCCGGTTCTTTTTTTTTAACCAGCCCGGTTCTTTTTACACTTCCAGCTGGAGCTCAGCAGCGGCTTTTTGGACAAGATCACGCCGTGTTAGGCTTCCAGAGCCCCGGCTAAGCAATTTTACCGGGTCGCCCGGTTCTTTTTTTTAACCAGCCCGGTTCTTTTTACACTTCCAGCTGGAGCTCAGCAGCGGCTTTTTGGACAAGATCACGCCGTGTTAGGCTTCCAGAGCCCCGGCTAAGCAATTTTACCGGGTCGCCCGGTTCTTTTTTTAACCAGCCCGGTTCTTTTTACACTTCCAGCTGGAGCTCAGCATCGTGTAAAACATAAACCAAACGATGAAATTGGTTATTTCTTCATGTATAATGATCAACTCGATACTCCCTAGCCCCCAACAGCCTTTTTTTTCATAACACTTTAACCAGAGTGACGGGAGAGCGGCATTTCAGAAAACGTGCTTATCTCGGCGAGAAAAAGCGATTTCGGCAATAAAATTTAAAACGCGTGTAAAACATAAATCAAACGATGAAATTGGTTATTTCTTCATGTATAATGATCAACTCGATACTCCCTAGCCCCCAACAGCCTTTTTTTTCATAACACTTTAACCAGAGTGACGGGAGAGCGGCATTTCAGAAAACGTGCTTATCTCGGCGAGAAAAAGCGATTTCGGCAATAAAATTTAAAACGCGTGTAAAACATAAACCAAACGATGAAATTGGTTATTTCTTCATGTATAATGATCAACTCGATACTCCCTAGCCCCCAACAGCCTTTTTTTTCATAACACTTTAACCAGAGTGACGGGAGAGCGGCATTTCAGAAAACGTGCTTATCTCGGCGAGAAAAAGCGATTTCGGCAATAAAATTTAAAACGCGTGTAAAACATAAACCAAACGATGAAATTGGTTATTTCTTCATGTATAATGATCAACTCGATACTCCCTAGCCCCCAACAGCCTTTTTTTTCATAACACTTTAACCAGAGTGACGGGAGAGCGGCATTTCAGAAAACGTGCTTATCTCGGCGAGAAAAAGCGATTTCGGCAATAAAATTTAAAACGCGTGTAAAACATAAATCAAACGATGAAATTGGTTATTTCTTCATGTATAATGATCAACTCGATACTCCCTAGCCCCCAACAGCCTTTTTTTTCATAACACTTTAACCAGAGTGACGGGAGAGCGGCATTTCAGAAAACGTGCTTATCTCGGCGAGAAAAAGCGATTTCGGCAATAAAATTTAAAACGCGTGTAAAACATAAACCAAACGATGAAATTGGTTATTTCTTCATGTATAATGATCAACTCGATACTCCCTAGCCCCCAACAGCCTTTTTTTTCATAACACTTTAACCAGAGTGACGGGAGAGCGGCATTTCAGAAAACGTGCTTATCTCGGCGAGAAAAAGCGATTTCGGCAATAAAATTTAAAACGCGTGTAAAACATAAACCAAACGATGAAATTGGTTATTTCTTCATGTATAATGATCAACTCGATACTCCCTAGCCCCCAACAGCCTTTTTTTTCATAACACTTTAACCAGAGTGACGGGAGAGCGGCATTTCAGAAAACGTGCTTATCTCGGCGAGAAAAAGCGATTTCGGCAATAAAATTTAAAACGCGTGTAAAACATAAACCAAACGATGAAATTGGTTATTTCTTCATGTATAATGATCAACTCGATACTCCCTAGCCCCCAACAGCCTTTTTTTTCATAACACTTTAACCAGAGTGACGGGAGAGCGGCATTTCAGAAAACGTGCTTATCTCGGCGAGAAAAAGCGATTTCGGCAATAAAATTTAAAACGCGTGTAAAACATAAACCAAACGATGAAATTGGTTATTTCTTCATGTATAATGATCAACTCGATACTCCCTAGCCCCCAACAGCCTTTTTTTTCATAACACTTTAACCAGAGTGACGGGAGAGCGGCATTTCAGAAAACGTGCTTATCTCGGCGAGAAAAAGCGATTTCGGCAATAAAATTTAAAACGCGTGTAAAACATAAACCAAACGATGAAATTGGTTATTTCTTCATGTATAAAGATCAACTCGATACTCCCCAGCCCCCAACAGCCTTTTTTTTCATAACACTTTAACCAGAGTGACGGGAGAGCGGCATTTCAGAAAACGTGCTTATCTCGGCGAGAAAAAGCGATTTCGGCAATAAAATTTAAAACGCGTGTAAAACATAAACCAAACGATGAAATTGGTTATTTCTTCATGTATAATGATCAACTCGATACTCCCTAGCCCCCAACAGCCTTTTTTTTCATAACACTTTAACCAGAGTGACGGGAGAGCGGCATTTCAGAAAACGTGCTTATCTCGGCGAGAAAAAGCGATTTCGGCAATAAAATTTAAAACGCGTGTAAAACATAAACCAAACGATGAAATTGGTTATTTCTTCATGTATAATGATCAACTTGATACTCCCTAGCCCCCAACAGCCTTTTTTTTCATAACACTTTAACCAGAGTGACGGGAGAGCGGCATTTCAGAAAACGTGCTTATCTCGGCGAGAAAAAGCGATTTCGGCAATAAAATTTAAAACGCGTGTAAAACATAAACCAAACGATGAAATTGGTTATTTCTTCATGTATAATGATCAACTCGATACTCCCTAGCCCCCAACAGCCTTTTTTTTCATAACACTTTAACCAGAGTGACGGGAGAGCGGCATTTCAGAAAACGTGCTTATCTCGGCGAGAAAAAGCGATTTCGGCAATAAAATTTAAAACGCGTGTAAAACATAAACCAAACGATGAAATTGGTTATTTCTTCATGTATAATGATCAACTTGATACTCCCTAGCCCCCAACAGCCTTTTTTTTCATAACACTTTAACCAGAGTGACGGGAGAGCGGCATTTCAGAAAACGTGCTTATCTCGGCGAGAAAAAGCGATTTCGGCAATAAAATTTAAAACGCGTGTAAAACATAAACCAAACGATGAAATTGGTTATTTCTTCATGTATAATGATCAACTCGATACTCCCTAGCCCCCAACAGCCTTTTTTTTCATAACACTTTAACCAGAGTGACGGGAGAGCGGCATTTCAGAAAACGTGCTTATCTCGGCGAGAAAAAGCGATTTCGGCAATAAAATTTAAAACGCGTGTAAAACATAAACCAAACGATGAAATTGGTTATTTCTTCATGTATAATGATCAACTCGATACTCCCTAACCCCCAACAGCCTTTTTTTTCATAACACTTTAACCAGAGTGACGGGAGAGCGGCATTTCAGAAAACGTGCTTATCTCGGCGAGAAAAAGCGATTTCGGCAATAAAATTTAAAACGCGTGTAAAACATAAACCAAACGATGAAATTGGTTATTTCTTCATGTATAATGATCAACTCGATACTCCCTAGCCCCCAACAGCCTTTTTTTTCATAACACTTTAACCAGAGTGACGGGAGAGCGGCATTTCAGAAAACGTGCTTATCTCGGCGAGAAAAAGCGATTTCGGCAATAAAATTTAAAACGCGTGTAAAACATAAACCAAACGATGAAATTGGTTATTTCTTCATGTATAATGATCAACTCGATACTCCCTAGCCCCCAACAGCCTTTTTTTTCATAACACTTTAACCAGAGTGATGGGAGAGCGGCATTTCAGAAAACGTGCTTATCTCGGCGAGAAAAAGCGATTTCGGCAATAAAATTTAAAACGCGTGTAAAACATAAACCAAACGATGAAATTGCTTATTTCTTCATGTATAATGATCAACTCGATACTCCCTAGCCCCCAACAGCCTTTTTTTTCATAACACTTTAACCAGAGTGACGGGAGAGCGGCATTTCAGAAAACGTGCTTATCTCGGCGAGAAAAAGCGATTTCGGCAATAAAATTTAAAACGCGTGTAAAACATAAACCAAACGATGAAATTGGTTATTTCTTCATGTATAATGATCAACTCGATACTCCCTAGCCCCCAACAGCCTTTTTTTTCATAACACTTTAACCAGAGTGACGGGAGAGCGGCATTTCAGAAAACGTGCTTATCTCGGCGAGAAAAAGCGATTTCGGCAATAAAATTTAAAACGCGTGTAAAACATAAACCAAACGATGAAATTGGTTATTTCTTCATGTATAATGATCAACTCGATACTCCCTAGCCCCCAACAGCCTTTTTTTTCATAACACTTTAACCAGAGTGACGGGAGAGCGGCATTTCAGAAAACGTGCTTATCTCGGCGAGAAAAAGCGATTTCGGCAATAAAATTTAAAACGCGTGTAAAACATAAACCAAACGATGAAATTGGTTATTTCTTCATGTATAATGATCAACTCGATACTCCCTAGCCCCCAACAGCCTTTTTTTTTCATAACACTTTAACCAGAGTGACGGGAGAGCGGCATTTCAGAAAACGTGCTTATCTCGGCGAGAAAAAGCGATGCCGACCGACGAACCGGCGCGGGGCGGACTCAAAAGCCCGCAGAGCCGTAGGCACTTAGAAAAGTTTCGCCTTTGGCTGTGAGCTCCAGGGGGAGAGGCTGGTTTTGCGTTATTTTAGGCCGGCTGGAGAACCGGCGCGGGTCGGACGCACAATCCCCGCAGAGCCGTGGGCACTTAGAAAATTTTTGCCAAGTTGGCTCTGAGCGCCTGGTACCTAATATGGAAGTATAGAGGCCGACTTTCGGGCAAGATCACGCCGCGTTAGGCTTCCAGGACCCCGGCTAAGCAATTTTACCGGGCCGCCCGGTTCTTTTTTTGAACCAGCCCGGTTCTTTTTACACTTCCAGCTGGAGCTCAGCAGCGGCTTTTTGCGCAAGATCACGCCGGGTTAGGCTTCCAGGACCTCGGCTAAGCAATTCTACCGGGCCGCCCGGTTCTTTTTTTGAACCAGCCCGGTTCTTTTTACACTTCCAGCTGGAGCTCACGAGCGGCTTTTTGGACAAGATCACGCCGTGTTAGGCTTCCAGAGCCCCGGCTAAGCAATTTTACCGGCCCGCCCGGTTCTTTTTTTTAACCAGCCCGGTTCTTTTTACACTTCCAGCTGGAGCTCAGCAGCGGGTTTTTGGACAAGATCACGCCGTGTTAGGCTTCCAGGGCCCCGGCTAAGCAATTTTACAGGGTCGCCCGGTTCATTTTTTTAACCAGCCCGGTTTTTTTTACACTTCCAGCTGGAGCTCAGCAGCGGCTTTTTGCACAGTATCACGCCGGGTTAGGCTTCCAGAGCCCCGGCTAAGCAATTTTACCGGGCCGCCCGGTTCTTTTTTTTTAACCAGCCCGGTTCTTTTTACACTTCCAGCTGGAGCTCAGCAGCGGCTTTTTGGACAAGATCACGCCGTGTTAGGCTTCCAGAGCCCCGGCTAAGCAATTTTACCGGGTCGCCCGGTTCTTTTTTTTAACCAGCCCGGTTCTTTTTACACTTCCAGCTGGAGCTCAGCAGCGGCTTTTTGGACAAGATCACGCCGTGTTAGGCTTCCAGAGCCCCGGCTAAGCAATTTTACCGGGTCGCCCGGTTCTTTTTTTAACCAGCCCGGTTCTTTTTACACTTCCAGCTGGAGCTCAGCATCGTGTAAAACATAAACCAAACGATGAAATTGGTTATTTCTTCATGTATAATGATCAACTCGATACTCCCTAGCCCCCAACAGCCTTTTTTTTCATAACACTTTAACCAGAGTGACGGGAGAGCGGCATTTCAGAAAACGTGCTTATCTCGGCGAGAAAAAGCGATTTCGGCAATAAAATTTAAAACGCGTGTAAAACATAAACCAAACGATGAAATTGGTTATTTCTTCATGTATAATGATCAACTCGATACTCCCTAGCCCCCAACAGCCTTTTTTTTCATAACACTTTAACCAGAGTGACGGGAGAGCGGCATTTCAGAAAACGTGCTTATCTCGGCGAGAAAAAGCGATTTCGGCAATAAAATTTAAAACGCGTGTAAAACATAAACCAAACGATGAAATTGGTTATTTCTTCATGTATAATGATCAACTCGATACTCCCTAGCCCCCAACAGCCTTTTTTTTCATAACACTTTAACCAGAGTGACGGGAGAGCGGCATTTCAGAAAACGTGCTTATCTCGGCGAGAAAAAGCGATTTCGGCAATAAAATTTAAAACGCGTGTAAAACATAAACCAAACGATGAAATTGGTTATTTCTTCATGTATAATGATCAACTCGATACTCCCTAGCCCCCAACAGCCTTTTTTTTCATAACACTTTAACCAGAGTGACGGGAGAGCGGCATTTCAGAAAACGTGCTTATCTCGGCGAGAAAAAGCGATTTCGGCAATAAAATTTAAAACGCGTGTAAAACATAAACCAAACGATGAAATTGGTTATTTCTTCATGTATAATGATCAACTCGATACTCCCTAGCCCCCAACAGCCTTTTTTTTCATAACACTTTAACCAGAGTGACGGGAGAGCGGCATTTCAGAAAACGTGCTTATCTCGGCGAGAAAAAGCGATTTCGGCAATAAAATTTAAAACGCGTGTAAAACATAAACCAAACGATGAAATTGGTTATTTCTTCATGTATAATGATCAACTCGATACTCCCTAGCCCCCAACAGCCTTTTTTTTCATAACACTTTAACCAGAGTGACGGGAGAGCGGCATTTCAGAAAACGTGCTTATCTCGGCGAGAAAAAGCGATTTCGGCAATAAAATTTAAAACGCGTGTAAAACATAAATCAAACGATGAAATTGGTTATTTCTTCATGTATAATGATCAACTCGATACTCCCTAGCCCCCAACAGCCTTTTTTTTCATAACACTTTAACCAGAGTGACGGGAGAGCGGCATTTCAGAAAACGTGCTTATCTCGGCGAGAAAAAGCGATTTCGGCAATAAAATTTAAAACGCGTGTAAAACATAAACCAAACGATGAAATTGGTTATTTCTTCATGTATAATGATCAACTCGATACTCCCTAGCCCCCAACAGCCTTTTTTTTCATAACACTTTAACCAGAGTGACGGGAGAGCGGCATTTCAGAAAACGTGCTTATCTCGGCGAGAAAAAGCGATTTCGGCAATAAAATTTAAAACGCGTGTAAAACATAAACCAAACGATGAAATTGGTTATTTCTTCATGTATAATGATCAACTCGATACTCCCTAGCCCCCAACAGCCTTTTTTTTCATAACACTTTAACCAGAGTGACGGGAGAGCGGCATTTCAGAAAACGTGCTTATCTCGGCGAGAAAAAGCGATTTCGGCAATAAAATTTAAAACGCGTGTAAAACATAAATCAAACGATGAAATTGGTTATTTCTTCATGTATAATGATCAACTCGATACTCCCTAGCCCCCAACAGCCTTTTTTTTCATAACACTTTAACCAGAGTGACGGGAGAGCGGCATTTCAGAAAACGTGCTTATCTCGGCGAGAAAAAGCGATTTCGGCAATAAAATTTAAAACGCGTGTAAAACATAAACCAAACGATGAAATTGGTTATTTCTTCATGTATAATGATCAACTCGATACTCCCTAGCCCCCAACAGCCTTTTTTTTCATAACACTTTAACCAGAGTGACGGGAGAGCGGCATTTCAGAAAACGTGCTTATCTCGGCGAGAAAAAGCGATTTCGGCAATAAAATTTAAAACGCGTGTAAAACATAAACCAAACGATGAAATTGGTTATTTCTTCATGTATAATGATCAACTCGATACTCCCTAGCCCCCAACAGCCTTTTTTTTCATAACACTTTAACCAGAGTGACGGGAGAGCGGCATTTCAGAAAACGTGCTTATCTCGGCGAGAAAAAGCGATTTCGGCAATAAAATTTAAAACGCGTGTAAAACATAAACCAAACGATGAAATTGGTTATTTCTTCATGTATAATGATCAACTCGATACTCCCTAGCCCCCAACAGCCTTTTTTTTCATAACACTTTAACCAGAGTGACGGGAGAGCGGCATTTCAGAAAACGTGCTTATCTCGGCGAGAAAAAGCGATTTCGGCAATAAAATTTAAAACGCGTGTAAAACATAAACCAAACGATGAAATTGGTTATTTCTTCATGTATAATGATCAACTCGATACTCCCTAGCCCCCAACAGCCTTTTTTTTCATAACACTTTAACCAGAGTGACGGGAGAGCGGCATTTCAGAAAACGTGCTTATCTCGGCGAGAAAAAGCGATTTCGGCAATAAAATTTAAAACGCGTGTAAAACATAAACCAAACGATGAAATTGGTTATTTCTTCATGTATAATGATCAACTCGATACTCCCTAGCCCCCAACAGCCTTTTTTTTCATAACACTTTAACCAGAGTGACGGGAGAGCGGCATTTCAGAAAACGTGCTTATCTCGGCGAGAAAAAGCGATTTCGGCAATAAAATTTAAAACGCGTGTAAAACATAAACCAAACGATGAAATTGGTTATTTCTTCATGTATAATGATCAACTCGATACTCCCTAGCCCCCAACAGCCTTTTTTTTCATAACACTTTAACCAGAGTGACGGGAGAGCGGCATTTCAGAAAACGTGCTTATCTCGGCGAGAAAAAGCGATTTCGGCAATAAAATTTAAAACGCGTGTAAAACATAAACCAAACGATGAAATTGGTTATTTCTTCATGTATAATGATCAACTCGATACTCCCTAGCCCCCAACAGCCTTTTTTTTCATAACACTTTAACCAGAGTGACGGGAGAGCGGCATTTCAGAAAACGTGCTTATCTCGGCGAGAAAAAGCGATTTCGGCAATAAAATTTAAAACGCGTGTAAAACATAAACCAAACGATGAAATTGGTTATTTCTTCATGTATAATGATCAACTCGATACTCCCTAGCCCCCAACAGCCTTTTTTTTCATAACACTTTAACCAGAGTGACGGGAGAGCGGCATTTCAGAAAACGTGCTTATCTCGGCGAGAAAAAGCGATTTCGGCAATAAAATTTAAAACGCGTGTAAAACATAAACCAAACGATGAAATTGGTTATTTCTTCATGTATAATGATCAACTCGATACTCCCTAGCCCCCAACAGCCTTTTTTTTCATAACACTTTAACCAGAGTGACGGGAGAGCGGCATTTCAGAAAACGTGCTTATCTCGGCGAGAAAAAGCGATTTCGGCAATAAAATTTAAAACGCGTGTAAAACATAAACCAAACGATGAAATTGGTTATTTCTTCATGTATAATGATCAACTCGATACTCCCTAGCCCCCAACAGCCTTTTTTTTCATAACACTTTAACCAGAGTGACGGGAGAGCGGCATTTCAGAAAACGTGCTTATCTCGGCGAGAAAAAGCGATTTCGGCAATAAAATTTAAAACGCGTGTAAAACATAAATCAAACGATGAAATTGGTTATTTCTTCATGTATAATGATCAACTCGATACTCCCTAGCCCCCAACAGCCTTTTTTTTCATAACACTTTAACCAGAGTGACGGGAGAGCGGCATTTCAGAAAACGTGCTTATCTCGGCGAGAAAAAGCGATTTCGGCAATAAAATTTAAAACGCGTGTAAAACATAAACCAAACGATGAAATTGGTTATTTCTTCATGTATAATGATCAACTCGATACTCCCTAGCCCCCAACAGCCTTTTTTTTCATAACACTTTAACCAGAGTGACGGGAGAGCGGCATTTCAGAAAACGTGCTTATCTCGGCGAGAAAAAGCGATTTCGGCAATAAAATTTAAAACGCGTGTAAAACATAAACCAAACGATGAAATTGGTTATTTCTTCATGTATAATGATCAACTCGATACTCCCTAGCCCCCAACAGCCTTTTTTTTCATAACACTTTAACCAGAGTGACGGGAGAGCGGCATTTCAGAAAACGTGCTTATCTCGGCGAGAAAAAGCGATTTCGGCAATAAAATTTAAAACGCGTGTAAAACATAAACCAAACGATGAAATTGGTTATTTCTTCATGTATAATGATCAACTCGATACTCCCTAGCCCCCAACAGCCTTTTTTTTCATAACACTTTAACCAGAGTGACGGGAGAGCGGCATTTCAGAAAACGTGCTTATCTCGGCGAGAAAAAGCGATTTCGGCAATAAAATTTAAAACGCGTGTAAAACATAAACCAAACGATGAAATTGGTTATTTCTTCATGTATAATGATCAACTCGATACTCCCTAGCCCCCAACAGCCTTTTTTTTCATAACACTTTAACCAGAGTGACGGGAGAGCGGCATTTCAGAAAACGTGCTTATCTCGGCGAGAAAAAGCGATTTCGGCAATAAAATTTAAAACGCGTGTAAAACATAAACCAAACGATGAAATTGGTTATTTCTTCATGTATAAAGATCAACTCGATACTCCCCAGCCCCCAACAGCCTTTTTTTTCATAACACTTTAACCAGAGTGACGGGAGAGCGGCATTTCAGAAAACGTGCTTATCTCGGCGAGAAAAAGCGATTTCGGCAATAAAATTTAAAACGCGTGTAAAACATAAACCAAACGATGAAATTGGTTATTTCTTCATGTATAATGATCAACTCGATACTCCCTAGCCCCCAACAGCCTTTTTTTTCATAACACTTTAACCAGAGTGACGGGAGAGCGGCATTTCAGAAAACGTGCTTATCTCGGCGAGAAAAAGCGATTTCGGCAATAAAATTTAAAACGCGTGTAAAACATAAACCAAACGATGAAATTGGTTATTTCTTCATGTATAATGATCAACTTGATACTCCCTAGCCCCCAACAGCCTTTTTTTTCATAACACTTTAACCAGAGTGACGGGAGAGCGGCATTTCAGAAAACGTGCTTATCTCGGCGAGAAAAAGCGATTTCGGCAATAAAATTTAAAACGCGTGTAAAACATAAACCAAACGATGAAATTGGTTATTTCTTCATGTATAATGATCAACTCGATACTCCCTAGCCCCCAACAGCCTTTTTTTTCATAACACTTTAACCAGAGTGACGGGAGAGCGGCATTTCAGAAAACGTGCTTATCTCGGCGAGAAAAAGCGATTTCGGCAATAAAATTTAAAACGCGTGTAAAACATAAACCAAACGATGAAATTGGTTATTTCTTCATGTATAATGATCAACTTGATACTCCCTAGCCCCCAACAGCCTTTTTTTTCATAACACTTTAACCAGAGTGACGGGAGAGCGGCATTTCAGAAAACGTGCTTATCTCGGCGAGAAAAAGCGATTTCGGCAATAAAATTTAAAACGCGTGTAAAACATAAACCAAACCATGAAATTGGTTATTTCTTCATGTATAATGATCAACTCGATACTCCCTAGCCCCCAACAGCCTTTTTTTTCATAACACTTTAACCAGAGTGACGGGAGAGCGGCATTTCAGAAAACGTGCTTATCTCGGCGAGAAAAAGCGATTTCGGCAATAAAATTTAAAACGCGTGTAAAACATAAACCAAACGATGAAATTGGTTATTTCTTCATGTATAATGATCAACTCGATACTCCCTAACCCCCAACAGCCTTTTTTTTCATAACACTTTAACCAGAGTGACGGGAGAGCGGCATTTCAGAAAACGTGCTTATCTCGGCGAGAAAAAGCGATTTCGGCAATAAAATTTAAAACGCGTGTAAAACATAAACCAAACGATGAAATTGGTTATTTCTTCATGTATAATGATCAACTCGATACTCCCTAGCCCCCAACAGCCTTTTTTTTCATAACACTTTAACCAGAGTGACGGGAGAGCGGCATTTCAGAAAACGTGCTTATCTCGGCGAGAAAAAGCGATTTCGGCAATAAAATTTAAAACGCGTGTAAAACATAAACCAAACGATGAAATTGGTTATTTCTTCATGTATAATGATCAACTCGATACTCCCTAGCCCCCAACAGCCTTTTTTTTTTATAACACTTTAACCAGAGTGATGGGAGAGCGGCATTTCAGAAAACGTGCTTATCTCGGCGAGAAAAAGCGATTTCGGCAATAAAATTTAAAACGCGTGTAAAACATAAACCAAACGATGAAATTGCTTATTTCTTCATGTATAATGATCAACTCGATACTCCCTAGCCCCCAACAGCCTTTTTTTTCATAACACTTTAACCAGAGTGACGGGAGAGCGGCATTTCAGAAAACGTGCTTATCTCGGCGAGAAAAAGCGATTTCGGCAATAAAATTTAAAACGCGTGTAAAACATAAACCAAACGATGAAATTGGTTATTTCTTCATGTATAATGATCAACTCGATACTCCCTAGCCCCCAACAGCCTTTTTTTTCATAACACTTTAACCAGAGTGACGGGAGAGCGGCATTTCAGAAAACGTGCTTATCTCGGCGAGAAAAAGCGATTTCGGCAATAAAATTTAAAACGCGTGTAAAACATAAACCAAACGATGAAATTGGTTATTTCTTCATGTATAATGATCAACTCGATACTCCCTAGCCCCCAACAGCCTTTTTTTTCATAACACTTTAACCAGAGTGACGGGAGAGCGGCATTTCAGAAAACGTGCTTATCTCGGCGAGAAAAAGCGATTTCGGCAATAAAATTTAAAACGCGTGTAAAACATAAACCAAACGATGAAATTGGTTATTTCTTCATGTATAATGATCAACTCGATACTCCCTAGCCCCCAACAGCCTTTTTTTTTCATAACACTTTAACCAGAGTGACGGGAGAGCGGCATTTCAGAAAACGTGCTTATCTCGGCGAGAAAAAGCGATGCCGACCGACGAACCGGCGCGGGGCGGACTCAAAAGCCCGCAGAGCCGTAGGCACTTAGAAAAGTTTCGCCTTTGGCTGTGAGCTCCAGGGGGAGAGGCTGGTTTTGCGTTATTTTAGGCCGGCTGGAGAACCGGCGCGGGTCGGACGCACAATCCCCGCAGAGCCGTGGGCACTTAGAAAATTTTTGCCAAGTTGGCTCTGAGCGCCTGGTACCTAATATGGAAGTATAGAGGCCGACTTTCGGGCAAGATCACGCCGCGTTAGGCTTCCAGGACCCCGGCTAAGCAATTTTACCGGGCCGCCCGGTTCTTTTTTTGAACCAGCCCGGTTCTTTTTACACTTCCAGCTGGAGCTCAGCAGCGGCTTTTTGCGCAAGATCACGCCGGGTTAGGCTTCCAGGACCTCGGCTAAGCAATTCTACCGGGCCGCCCGGTTCTTTTTTTGAACCAGCCCGGTTCTTTTTACACTTCCAGCTGGAGCTCACGAGCGGCTTTTTGGACAAGATCACGCCGTGTTAGGCTTCCAGAGCCCCGGCTAAGCAATTTTACCGGCCCGCCCGGTTCTTTTTTTTAACCAGCCCGGTTCTTTTTACACTTCCAGCTGGAGCTCAGCAGCGGGTTTTTGGACAAGATCACGCCGTGTTAGGCTTCCAGGGCCCCGGCTAAGCAATTTTACAGGGTCGCCCGGTTCATTTTTTTAACCAGCCCGGTTTTTTTTACACTTCCAGCTGGAGCTCAGCAGCGGCTTTTTGCACAGTATCACGCCGGGTTAGGCTCCCAGAGCCCCGGCTAAGCAATTTTACCGGGCCGCCCGGTTCTTTTTTTTTAACCAGCCCGGTTCTTTTTACACTTCCAGCTGGAGCTCAGCAGCGGCTTTTTGGACAAGATCACGCCGTGTTAGGCTTCCAGAGCCCCGGCTAAGCAATTTTACCGGGTCGCCCGGTTCTTTTTTTTAACCAGCCCGGTTCTTTTTACACTTCCAGCTGGAGCTCAGCAGCGGCTTTTTGGACAAGATCACGCCGTGTTAGGCTTCCAGAGCCCCGGCTAAGCAATTTTACCGGGTCGCCCGGTTCTTTTTTTAACCAGCCCGGTTCTTTTTACACTTCCAGCTGGAGCTCAGCATCGTGTAAAACATAAACCAAACGATGAAATTGGTTATTTCTTCATGTATAATGATCAACTCGATACTCCCTAGCCCCCAACAGCCTTTTTTTTCATAACACTTTAACCAGAGTGACGGGAGAGCGGC
This sequence comes from Syngnathus leptorhynchus, assembly GCF_054491065.1. Classification (NCBI taxonomy): domain Eukaryota; kingdom Metazoa; phylum Chordata; class Actinopteri; order Syngnathiformes; family Syngnathidae; genus Syngnathus; species Syngnathus leptorhynchus. Next base: position 187,713 of record NW_028232105.1, on the reverse strand, counting down.
ATTTCAGAAAACGTGCTTATCTCGGCGAGAAAAAGCGATTTCGGCAATAAAATTTAAAACGCGTGTAAAACATAAACCAAACGATGAAATTGGTTATTTCTTCATGTATAATGATCAACTCGATACTCCCTAGCCCCCAACAGCCTTTTTTTTCATAACAACTTTAACCAGAGTGACGGGAGAGCGGCATTTCAGAAAACGTGCTTATCTCGGCGAGAAAAAGCGATTTCGGCAATAAAATTTAAAACGCGTGTAAAACATAAACCAAACGATGAAATTGGTTATTTCTTCATGTATAATGATCAACTCGATACTCCCTAGCCCCCAACAGCCTTTTTTTTCATAACACTTTAACCAGAGTGACGGGAGAGCGGCATTTCAGAAAACGTGCTTATCTCGGCGAGAAAAAGCGATTTCGGCAATAAAATTTAAAACGCGTGTAAAACATAAACCAAACGATGAAATTGGTTATTTCTTCATGTATAATGATCAACTCGATACTCCCTAGCCCCCAACAGCCTTTTTTTTCATAACACTTTAACCAGAGTGACGGGAGAGCGGCATTTCAGAAAACGTGCTTATCTCGGCGAGAAAAAGCGATTTCGGCAATAAAATTTAAAACGCGTGTAAAACATAAACCAAACGATGAAATTGGTTATTTCTTCATGTATAATGATCAACTCGATACTCCCTAGCCCCCAACAGCCTTTTTTTTCATAACACTTTAACCAGAGTGACGGGAGAGCGGCATTTCAGAAAACGTGCTTATCTCGGCGAGAAAAAGCGATTTCGGCAATAAAATTTAAAACGCGTGTAAAACATAAACCAAACGATGAAATTGCTTATTTCTTCATGTATAATGATCAACTCGATACTCCCTAGCCCCCAACAGCCTTTTTTTTCATAACACTTTAACCAGAGTGACGGGAGAGCGGCATTTCAGAAAACGTGCTTATCTCGGCGAGAAAAAGCGATTTCGGCAATAAAATTTAAAACGCGTGTAAAACATAAACCAAACGATGAAATTGGTTATTTCTTCATGTATAATGATCAACTCGATACTCCCTAGCCCCCAACAGCCTTTTTTTTCATAACACTTTAACCAGAGTGACGGGAGAGCGGCATTTCAGAAAACGTGCTTATCTCGGCGAGAAAAAGCGATTTCGGCAATAAAATTTAAAACGCGTGTAAAACATAAACCAAACGATGAAATTGGTTATTTCTTCATGTATAATGATCAACTCGATACTCCCTAGCCCCCAACAGCCTTTTTTTTCATAACACTTTAACCAGAGTGACGGGAGAGCGGCATTTCAGAAAACGTGCTTATCTCGGCGAGAAAAAGCGATTTCGGCAATAAAATTTAAAACGCGTGTAAAACATAAACCAAACGATGAAATTGGTTATTTCTTCATGTATAATGATCAACTCGATACTCCCTAGCCCCCAACAGCCTTTTTTTTCATAACACTTTAACCAGAGTGACGGGAGAGCGGCATTTCAGAAAACGTGCTTATCTCGGCGAGAAAAAGCGATTTCGGCAATAAAATTTAAAACGCGTGTAAAACATAAACCAAACGATGAAATTGGTTATTTCTTCATGTATAATGATCAACTCGATACTCCCTAGCCCCCAACAGCCTTTTTTTTCATAACACTTTAACCAGAGTGACGGGAGAGCGGCATTTCAGAAAACGTGCTTATCTCGGCGAGAAAAAGCGATTTCGGCAATAAAATTTAAAACGCGTGTAAAACATAAACCAAACGATGAAATTGGTTATTTCTTCATGTATAATGATCAACTCGATACTCCCTAGCCCCCAACAGCCTTTTTTTTCATAACACTTTAACCAGAGTGACGGGAGAGCGGCATTTCAGAAAACGTGCTTATCTCGGCGAGAAAAAGCGATTTCGGCAATAAAATTTAAAACGCGTGTAAAACATAAACCAAACGATGAAATTGGTTATTTCTTCATGTATAATGATCAACTCGATACTCCCTAGCCCCCAACAGCCTTTTTTTTCATAACACTTTAACCAGAGTGACGGGAGAGCGGCATTTCAGAAAACGTGCTTATCTCGGCGAGAAAAAGCGATTTCGGCAATAAAATTTAAAACGCGTGTAAAACATAAACCAAACGATGAAATTGGTTATTTCTTCATGTATAATGATCAACTCGATACTCCCTAGCCCCCAACAGCCTTTTTTTTCATAACACTTTAACCAGAGTGACGGGAGAGCGGCATTTCAGAAAACGTGCTTATCTCGGCGAGAAAAAGCGATTTCGGCAATAAAATTTAAAACGCGTGTAAAACATAAACCAAACGATGAAATTGGTTATTTCTTCATGTATAATGATCAACTCGATACTCCCTAGCCCCCAACAGCCTTTTTTTTCATAACACTTTAACCAGAGTGACGGGAGAGCGGCATTTCAGAAAACGTGCTTATCTCGGCGAGAAAAAGCGATTTCGGCAATAAAATTTAAAACGCGTGTAAAACATAAACCAAACGATGAAATTGGTTATTTCTTCATGTATAATGATCAACTCGATACTCCCTAGCCCCCAACAGCCTTTTTTTTCATAACACTTTAACCAGAGTGACGGGAGAGCGGCATTTCAGAAAACGTGCTTATCTCGGCGAGAAAAAGCGATGCCGACCGACGAACCGGCGCGGGGCGGACTCAAAAGCCCGCAGAGCCGTAGGCACTTAGAAAAGTTTCGCCTTTGGCTGTGAGCTCCAGGGGGAGAGGCTGGTTTTGCGTTATTTTAGGCCGGCTGGAGAACCGGCGCGGGTCGGACGCACAATCCCCGCAGAGCCGTGGGCACTTAGAACATTTTTGCCAAGTTGGCTCTGAGCGCCTGGTACCTAATATGGAAGTATAGAGGCCGACTTTCGGGCAAGATCACGCCGCGTTAGGCTTCCAGGACCCCGGCTAAGCAATTTTACCGGGCCGCCCGGTTCTTTTTTTGAACCAGCCCGGTTCTTTTTACACTTCCAGCTGGAGCTCAGCAGCGGCTTTTTGCGCAAGATCACGCCGGGTTAGGCTTCCAGGACCTCGGCTAAGCAATTCTACCGGGCCGCCCGGTTCTTTTTTTGAACCAGCCCGGTTCTTTTTACACTTCCAGCTGGAGCTCACGAGCGGCTTTTTGGACAAGATCACGCCGTGTTAGGCTTCCAGAGCCCCGGCTAGGCAATTTTACCGGCCCGCCCGGTTCTTTTTTTTAACCAGCCCGGTTCTTTTTACACTTCCAGCTGGAGCTCAGCAGCGGGTTTTTGGACAAGATCACGCCGTGTTAGGCTTCCAGGGCCCCGGCTAAGCAATTTTACAGGGTCGCCCGGTTCATTTTTTTAACCAGCCCGGTTTTTTTTTACACTTCCAGCTGGAGCTCAGCAGCGGCTTTTTGCACAGTATCACGCCGGGTTAGGCTTCCAGAGCCCCGGCTAAGCAATTTTACCGGGCCGCCCGGTTCTTTTTTTTTAACCAGCCCGGTTCTTTTTACACTTCCAGCTGGAGCTCAGCAGCGGCTTTTTGGACAAGATCACGCCGTGTTAGGCTTCCAGAGCCCCGGCTAAGCAATTTTACCGGGTCGCCCGGTTCTTTTTTTTAACCAGCCCGGTTCTTTTTACACTTCCAGCTGGAGCTCAGCAGCGGCTTTTTGGACAAGATCACGCCGTGTTAGGCTTCCAGAGCCCCGGCTAAGCAATTTTACCGGGTCGCCCGGTTCTTTTTTTAACCAGCCCGGTTCTTTTTACACTTCCAGCTGGAGCTCAGCATCGTGTAAAACATAAACCAAACGATGAAATTGGTTATTTCTTCATGTATAATGATCAACTCGATACTCCCTAGTCCCCAACAGCCTTTTTTTTCATAACACTTTAACCAGAGTGACGGGAGAGCGGCATTTCAGAAAACGTGCTTATCTCGGCGAGAAAAAGCGATTTCGGCAATAAAATTTAAAACGCGTGTAAAACATAAACCAAACGATGAAATTGGTTATTTCTTCATGTATAATGATCAACTCGATACTCCCTAGCCCCCAACAGCCTTTTTTTTCATAACACTTTAACCAGAGTGACGGGAGAGCGGCATTTCAGAAAACGTGCTTATCTCGGCGAGAAAAAGCGATTTCGGCAATAAAATTTAAAACGCGTGTAAAACATAAACCAAACGATGAAATTGGTTATTTCTTCATGTATAATGATCAACTCGATACTCCCTAGCCCCCAACAGCCTTTTTTTTCATAACACTTTAACCAGAGTGACGGGAGAGCGGCATTTCAGAAAACGTGCTTATCTCGGCGAGAAAAAGCGATTTCGGCAATAAAATTTAAAACGCGTGTAAAACATAAACCAAACGATGAAATTGGTTATTTCTTCATGTATAATGATCAACTCGATACTCCCTAGCCCCCAACAGCCTTTTTTTTCATAACACTTTAACCAGAGTGACGGGAGAGCGGCATTTCAGAAAACGTGCTTATCTCGGCGAGAAAAAGCGATTTCGGCAATAAAATTTAAAACGCGTGTAAAACATAAACCAAACGATGAAATTGGTTATTTCTTCATGTATAATGATCAACTCGATACTCCCTAGCCCCCAACAGCCTTTTTTTTCATAACACTTTAACCAGAGTGACGGGAGAGCGGCATTTCAGAAAACGTGCTTATCTCGGCGAGAAAAAGCGATTTCGGCAATAAAATTTAAAACGCGTGTAAAACATAAACCAAACGATGAAATTGCTTATTTCTTCATGTATAATGATCAACTCGATACTCCCTAGCCCCCAACAGCCTTTTTTTTCATAACACTTTAACCAGAGTGACGGGAGAGCGGCATTTCAGAAAACGTGCTTATCTCGGCGAGAAAAAGCGATTTCGGCAATAAAATTTAAAACGCGTGTAAAACATAAACCAAACGATGAAATTGGTTATTTCTTCATGTATAATGATCAACTCGATACTCCCTAGCCCCCAACAGCCTTTTTTTTCATAACACTTTAACCAGAGTGACGGGAGAGCGGCATTTCAGAAAACGTGTTATCTCGGCGAGAAAAAGCGATTTCGGCAATAAAATTTAAAACGCGTGTAAAACATAAACCAAACGAATAAATTGGTTATTTCTTCATGTATAATGATCAACTCGATACTCCCTAGCCCCCAACAGCCTTTTTTTTCATAACACTTTAACCAGAGTGACGGGAGAGCGGCATTTCAGAAAACGTGCTTATCTCGGCGAGAAAAAGCGATTTCGGCAATAAAATTTAAAACGCGTGTAAAACATAAACCAAACGATGAAATTGGTTATTTCTTCATGTATAATGATCAACTCGATACTCCCTAGCCCCCAACAGCCTTTTTTTTCATAACACTTTAACCAGAGTGACGGGAGAGCGGCATTTCAGAAAACGTGCTTATCTCGGCGAGAAAAAGCGATTTCGGCAATAAAATTTAAAACGCGTGTAAAACATAAACCAAACGATGAAATTGGTTATTTCTTCATGTATAATGATCAACTCGATACTCCCTAGCCCCCAACAGCCTTTTTTTTCATAACACTTTAACCAGAGTGACGGGAGAGCGGCATTTCAGAAAACGTGCTTATCTCGGCGAGAAAAAGCGATTTCGGCAATAAAATTTAAAACGCGTGTAAAACATAAACCAAACGATGAAATTGGTTATTTCTTCATGTATAATGATCAACTCGATACTCCCTAGCCCCCAACAGCCTTTTTTTTCATAACACTTTAACCAGAGTGACGGGAGAGCGGCATTTCAGAAAACGTGCTTATCTCGGCGAGAAAAAGCGATTTCGGCAATAAAATTTAAAACGCGTGTAAAACATAAACCAAACGATGAAATTGGTTATTTCTTCATGTATAATGATCAACTCGATACTCCCTAGCCCCCAACAGCCTTTTTTTTCATAACACTTTAACCAGAGTGACGGGAGAGCGGCATTTCAGAAAACGTGCTTATCTCGGCGAGAAAAAGCGATTTCGGCAATAAAATTTAAAACGCGTGTAAAACATAAACCAAACGATGAAATTGGTTATTTCTTCATGTATAATGATCAACTCGATACTCCCTAGCCCCCAACAGCCTTTTTTTTCATAACACTTTAACCAGAGTGACGGGAGAGCGGCATTTCAGAAAACGTGCTTATCTCGGCGAGAAAAAGCGATTTCGGCAATAAAATTTAAAACGCGTGTAAAACATAAACCAAACGATGAAATTGGTTATTTCTTCATGTATAATGATCAACTCGATACTCCCTAGCCCCAAACAGCCTTTTTTTTCATAACACTTTAACCAGAGTGACGGGAGAGCGGCATTTCAGAAAACGTGCTTATCTCGGCGAGAAAAAGCGATTTCGGCAATAAAATTTAAAACGCGTGTAAAACATAAACCAAACGATGAAATTGGTTGTTTCTTCATGTATAATGATCAACTCGATACTCCCTAGCCCCCAACAGCCTTTTTTTTCATAACACTTTAACCAGAGTGACGGGAGAGCGGCATTTCAGAAAACGTGCTTATCTCGGCGAGAAAAAGCGATTTCGGCAATAAAATTTAAAACGCGTGTAAAACATAAACCAAACGATGAAATTGGTTATTTCTTCATGTATAATGATCAACTCGATACTCCCTAGCCCCCAACAGCCTTTTTTTTCATAACACTTTAACCAGAGTGACGGGAGAGCGGCATTTCAGAAAACGTGCTTATCTCGGCGAGAAAAAGCGATTTCGGCAATAAAATTTAAAACGCGTGTAAAACATAAACCAAACGATGAAATTGGTTATTTCTTCATGAATAATGATCAACTCGATACTCCCTAGCCCCCAACAGCCTTTTCTTTCATAACACTTTAACCAGAGTGACGGGAGAGCGGCATTTCAGAAAACGTGTTATCTCGGCGAGAAAAAGCGATTTCGGCAATAAAATTTAAAACGCGTGTAAAACATAAACCAAACGATGAAATTGGTTATTTCTTCATGTATAATGATCAACTCGATACTCCCTAGCCCCCAACAGCCTTTTTTTTCATAACACTTTAACCAGAGTGACGGGAGAGCAGCATTTCAGAAAACGTGCTTATCTCGGTGAGAAAAAGCGATTTCGGCAATAAAATTTAAAACGCGTGTAAAACATAAACCAAACGATGAAATTGGTTATTTCTTCATGTATAATGATCAACTCGATACTCCCTAGCCCCCAACAGCCTTTTTTTTCATAACACTTTAACCAGAGTGACGGGAGAGCGGCATTTCAGAAAACGTGCTTATCTCGGCGAGAAAAAGCGATTTCGGCAATAAAATTTAAAACGCGTGTAAAACATAAACCAAACGATGAAATTGGTTATTTCTTCATGTATAATGATCAACTCGATACTCCCTAGCCCCCAACAGCCTTTTTTTTCATAACACTTTAACCAGAGTGACGGGAGAGCGGCATTTCAGAAAACGTGCTTATCTCGGCGAGAAAAAGCGATTTCGGCAATAAAATTTAAAACGCGTGTAAAACATAAACCAAACGAGGAAATTGGTTATTTCTTCATGTATAATGATCAACTCGATACTCCCTAGCCCCCAACAGCCTTTTTTTTCACAACACTTTAACCAGAGTGACGGGAGAGCGGCATTTCAGAAAACGTGCTTATCTCGGCGAGAAAAAGCGATTTCGGCAATAAAATTTAAAACGCGTGTAAAACATAAACCAAACGATGAAATTGGTTATTTCTTCATGTATAATGATCAACTCGATACTCCCTAGCCCCCAACAGCCTTTTTTTTCATAACACTTTAACCAGAGTGACGGGAGAGCGGCATTTCAGAAAACGTGCTTATCTCGGCGAGAAAAAGCGATTTCGGCAATAAAATTTAAAACGCGTGTAAAACATAAACCAAACGATGAAATTGGTTATTTCTTCATGTATAATGATCAACTCGATACTCCCTAGCCCCCAACAGCCTTTTTTTTCATAACACTTTAACCAGAGTGACGGGAGAGCGGCATTTCAGAAAACGTGCTTATCTCGGCGAGAAAAAGCGATTTCGGCAATAAAATTTAAAACGCGTGTAAAACATAAACCAAACGATGAAATTGGTTATTTCTTCATGTATAATGATCAACTCGATACTCCCTAGCCCCCAACAGCCTTTTTTTTCATAACACTTTAACCAGAGTGACGGGAGAGCGGCATTTCAGAAAACGTGCTTATCTCGGCGAGAAAAAGCGATTTCGGCAATAAAATTTAAAACGCGTGTAAAACATAAACCAAACGATGAAATTGGTTATTTCTTCATGTATAATGATAAACTCGATACTCCCTAGCCCCCAACAGCCTTTTTTTTCATAACACTTTAACCAGAGTGACGGGAGAGCGGCATTTCAGAAAACGTGCTTATCTCGGCGAGAAAAAGCGATTTCGGCAATAAAATTTAAAACGCGTGTAAAACATAAACCAAACGATGAAATTGGTTATTTCTTCATGTATAATGATCAACTCGATACTCCCTAGCCCCCAACAGCCTTTTTTTTCATAACACTTTAACCAGAGTGACGGGAGAGCGGCATTTCAGAAAACGTGCTTATCTCGGCGAGAAAAAGCGATTTCGGCAATAAAATTTGAAACGCGTGTAAAACATAAACCAAACGATGAAATTGGTTATTTCTTCATGTATAATGATCAACTCGATACTCCCTAGCCCCCAACAGCCTTTTTTTTCATAACACTTTAACCAGAGTGACGGGAGAGCGGCATTTCAGAAAACGTGCTTATCTCGGCGAGAAAAAGCGATTTCGGCAATAAAATTTAAAACGCGTGTAAAACATAAACCAAACGATGAAATTGGTTATTTCTTCATGTATAATGATCAACTCGATACTCCCTAGCCCCCAACAGCCTTTTTTTTCATAACACTTTAACCAGAGTGACGGGAGAGCGGCATTTCAGAAAACGTGCTTATCTCGGCGAGAAAAAGCGATTTCGGCAATAAAATTTAAAACGCGTGTAAAACATAAACCAAACGATGAAATTGGTTATTTCTTCATGTATAATGATCAACTCGATACTCCCTAGCCCCCAACAGCCTTTTTTTTCATAACACTTTAACCAGAGTGACGGGAGAGCGGCATTTCAGAAAACGTGCTTATCTCGGCGAGAAAAAGCGATTTCGGCAATAAAATTTAAAACGCGTGTAAAACATAAACCAAACGAAGAAATTGGTTATTTCTTCATGTATAATGATCAACTCGATACTCCCTAGCCCCCAACAGCCTTTTTTTTCATAACACTTTAACCAGAGTGACGGGAGAGCGGCATTTCAGAAAACGTGCTTATCTCGGCGAGAAAAAGCGATTTCGGCAATAACATTTAAAACGCGTTTAAAACATAAACCAAACGATGAAATTGGTTATTTCTTCATGTATAATGATCAACTCGATACTCCCTAGCCCCCAACAGCCTTTTTTTTCATAACACTTTAACCAGAGTGACGGGAGAGCGGCATTTCAGAAAACGTGCTTATCTCGGCGAGAAAAAGCGATTTCGGCAATAACATTTAAAACGCGTGTAAAACATAAACCAAACGATGAAATTGGTTATTTCTTCATGTATAATGATCAACTCGATACTCCCTAGCCCCCAACAGCCTTTTTTTTCATAACACTTTAACCAGAGTGACGGGAGAGCGGCATTTCAGAAAACGTGCTTATCTCGGCGAGAAAAAGCGATTTCGGCAATAACATTTAAAACGCGTGTAAAACATAAACCAAACGATGAAATTGGTTATTTCTTCATGTATAATGATCAACTCGATACTCCCTAGCCCCCAACAGCCTTTTTTTTCATAACACTTTAACCAGAGTGACGGGAGAGCGGCATTTCAGAAAACGTGCTTATCTCGGCGAGAAAAAGCGATTTCGGCAATAAAATTTAAAACGCGTGTAAAACATAAACCAAACGATGAAATTGGTTATTTCTTCATGTATAATGATCAACTCGATACTCCCTAGCCCCCAACAGCCTTTTTTTTCATAACACTTTAACCAGAGTGACGGGAGAGCGGCATTTCAGAAAACGTGCTTATCTCGGCGAGAAAAAGCGATTTCGGCAATAAAATTTAAAACGCGTGTAAAACATAAACCAAACGATGAAATTGGTTATTTCTTCATGTATAATGATCAACTCGATACTCCCTAGCCCCCAACAGCCTTTATTTTCATAACACTTTAACCAGAGTGACGGGAGAGCGGCATTTCAGAAAACGTGCTTATCTCGGCGAGAAAAAGCGATTTCGCGAATAAAATTTAAAACGCGTGTAAAACATAAACCAAACGATGAAATTGGTTATTTCTTCATGTATAATGATCAACTCGATACTCCCTAGCCCCCAACAGCCTTTTTTTTCATAACACTTTAACCAGAGTGACGGGAGAGCGGCATTTCAGAAAACGTGCTTATCTCGGCGAGAAAAAGCGATTTTGGCAATAAAATTTAAAACGCGTGTAAAACATAAACCAAACGATGAAATTGGTTATTTCTTCATGTATAATGATCAACTCGATACTCCCTAGCCCCCAACAGCCTTTTTTTTCATAACACTTTAACCAGAGTGACGGGAGAGCGGCATTTCAGAAAACGTGCTTATCTCGGCGAGAAAAAGCGATTTCGGCAATAAAATTTAAAACGCGTGTAAAACATAAACCAAACGATGAAATTGGTTATTTCTTCATGTATAATGATCAACTCGATACTCCCTAGCCCCCAACAGCCTTTTTTTTCATAACACTTTAACCAGAGTGACGGGAGAGCGGCATTTCAGAAAACGTGCTTATCTCGGCGAGAAAAAGCGATTTCGGCAATAAAATTTAAAACGCGTGTAAAACATAAACCAAACGATGAAATTGGTTATTTCTTCATGTATAATGATCAACTCGATACTCCCTAGCCCCCAACAGCCTTTTTTTTCATAACACTTTAACCAGAGTGACGGGAGAGCGGCATTTCAGAAAACGTGCTTATCTCGGCGAGAAAAAGCGATTTCGGCAATAAAATTTAAAACGCGTGTAAAACATAAACCAAACGATGAAATTGGTTATTTCTTCATGTATAATGATCAACTCGATACTCCCTAGCCCCCAACAGCCTTTTTTTTCATAACACTTTAACCAGAGTGACGGGAGAGCGGCATTTCAGAAAACGTGCTTATCTCGGCGAGAAAAAGCGATTTCGGCAATAAAATTTAAAACGCGTGTAAAACATAAACCAAACGATGAAATTGGTTATTTCTTCATGTATAATGATCAACTCGATACTCCCTAGCCCCCAACAGCCTTTTTTTTCATAACACTTTAACCAGAGTGACGGGAGAGCGGCATTTCAGAAAACGTGCTTATCTCGGTGAGAAAAAGCGATTTCGGCAATAAAATTTAAAACGCGTGTAAAACATAAACCAAACGATGAAATTGGTTATTTCTTCATGTATAATGATCAACTCGATACTCCCTAGCCCCCAACAGCCTTTTTTTTCATAACACTTTAACCAGAGTGACGGGAGAGCGGCATTTCAGAAAACGTGCTTATCTCGGCGAGAAAAAGCGATTTCGGCAATAAAATTTAAAACGCGTGTAAAACATAAACCAAACGATGAAATTGGTTATTTCTTCATGTATAATGATCAACTCGATACTCCCTAGCCCCCAACAGCCTTTTTTTTCATAACACTTTAACCAGAGTGACGGGAGAGCGGCATTTCAGAAAACGTGCTTATCTCGGCGAGAAAAAGCGATTTCGGCAATAAAATTTAAAACGCGTGTAAAACATAAACCAAACGATGAAATTGGTTATTTCTTCATGTATAATGATCAACTCGATACTCCCTAGCCCCCAACAGCCTTTTTTTTCATAACACTTTAACCAGAGTGACGGGAGAGCGGCATTTCAGAAAACGTGCTTATCTCGGCGAGAAAAAGCGATTTCGGCAATAAAATTTAAAACGCGTGTAAAACATAAACCAAACGATGAAATTGGTTATTTCTTCATGTATAATGATCAACTCGATACTCCCTAGCCCCCAACAGCCTTTTTTTTCATAACACTTTAACCAGAGTGACGGGAGAGCGGCATTTCAGAAAACGTGCTTATCTCGGCGAGAAAAAGCGATTTCGGCAATAAAATTTAAAACGCGTGTAAAACATAAACCAAACGATGAAATTGGTTATTTCTTCATGTATAATGATCAACTCGATACTCCCTAGCCCCCAACAGCCTTTTTTTTCATAACACTTTAACCAGAGTGACGGGAGAGCGGCATTTCAGAAAACGTGCTTATCTCGGCGAGAAAAAGCGATTTCGGCAATAAAATTTAAAACGCGTGCAAAACATAAACCTAACGATGAAATTGGTTATTTCTTCATGTATAATGATCAACTCGATACTCCCTAGCCCCCAACAGCCTTTTTTTTCATAACACTTTAACCAGAGTGACGGGAGAGCGGCATTTCAGAAAACGTGCTTATCTCGGCGAGAAAAAGCGATTTCGGCAATAAAATTTAAAACGCGTGTAAAACATAAACCAAACGATGAAATTGGTTATTTCTTCATGTATAATGATCAACTCGATACTCCCTAGCCCCCAACAGCCTTTTTTTTCATAACACTTTAACCAGAGTGACGGGAGAGCGGCATTTCAGAAAACGTGCTTATCTCGGCGAGAAAAAGCGATTTCGGCAATAAAATTTAAAACGCGTGTAAAACATAAACCAAACGATGAAATTGGTTATTTCTTCATGTATAATGATCAACTCGATACTCCCTAGCCCCCAACAGCCTTTTTTTTCATAACACTTTAACCAGAGTGACGGGAGAGCGGCATTTCAGAAAACGTGCTTATCTCGGCGAGAAAAAGCGATTTCGGCAATAAAATTTAAAACGCGTGTAAAACATAAACCAAACGATGAAATTGGTTATTTCTTCATGTATAATGATCAACTCGATACTCCCTAGCCCCCAACAGCCTTTTTTTTCATAACACTTTAACCAGAGTGACGGGAGAGCGGCATTTCAGAAAACGTGCTTATCTCGGCGAGAAAAAGCGATTTCGGCAATAAAATTTAAAACGCGTGTAAAACATAAACCAAACGATGAAATTGGTTATTTCTTCATGTATAATGATCAACTCGATACTCCCTAGCCCCCAACAGCCTTTTTTTTCATAACACTTTAACCAGAGTGACGGGAGAGCGGCATTTCAGAAAACGTGCTTATCTCGGCGAGAAAAAGCGATTCCGGCAATAAAATTTAAAACGCGTGTAAAACATAAACGAAACGATGAAATTGGTTATTTCTTCATGTATAATGATCAACTCGATACTCCCTAGCCCCCAACAGCCTTTTTTTTCATAACACTTTAACCAGAGTGACGGGAGAGCGGCATTTCAGAAAACGTGCTTATCTCGGCGAGAAAAAGCGATTTCGGCAATAAAATTTAAAACGCGTGTAAAACATAAACCAAACGATGAAATTGGTTGTTTCTTCATGTATAATGATCAACTCGATACTCCCTAGCCCCCAACAGCCATTTTTTTCATAACACTTTAACCAGAGTGACGGGAGAGCGGCATTTCAGAAAACGTGCTTATCTCGGCGAGAAAAAGCGATTTCGGCAATAAAATTTAAAACGCGTGTAAAACATAAACCAAACGATGAAATTGTTTATTTCTTCATGTATAATGATCAACTCGATACTCCCTAGCCCCCAACAGCCTTTTTTTTTCATAACACTTTAACCAGAGCGACGGGAGAGCGGCATTTCAGAAAACGTGCTTATCTCGGCGAGAAAAAGCGATTTCGGCAATAAAATTTAAAACGCGTGTAAAACATAAACCAAACGATGAAATTGGTTATTTCTTCATGTATAATGATCAACTCGATACTCCCTAGCCCCCAACAGCCTTTTTTTCCATAACACTTTAACCAGAGTGACGGGAGAGCGGCATTTCAGAAAACGTGCTTATCTCGGCGAGAAAAAGCGATTTCGGCAATAAAATTTAAAACGCGTGTAAAACATAAACCAAACGATGAAATTGGTTATTTCTTCATGTATAATGATCAACTCGAGTCGAGCTCCAGGGAGAGAGGCTGATGTTTCGCTTTTTGAGGCCGACCGACGAACCGGCGCGGGGCGGACTCAAAAGCCCGCAGAGCCGTAGGCACTTAGAAAAGTTTCGCCTTTGGCTGTGAGCTCCAGGGGGAGAGGCTGGTTTTGCGTTATTTTAGGCCGGCTGGAGAACCGGCGCGGGTCGGACGCACAATCCCCGCAGAGCCGTGGGCACTTAGAAAATTTTTGCCAAGTTGACTCTGAGCGCCTGGTACCTAATATGGAAGTATAGAGGCCGACTTTCGGGCAAGATCACGCCGCGTTAGGCTTCCAGGACCCCGGCTAAGCAATTTTACCGGGCCGCCCGGTTCTTTTTTTGAACCAGCCCGGTTCTTTTTACACTTCCAGCTGGAGCTCAGCAGCGGCTTTTTGCGCAAGATCACGCCGGGTTAGGCTTCCAGGACCTCGGCTAAGCAATTCTACCGGGCCGCCCGGTTCTTTTTTTGAACCAGCCCGGTTCTTTTTACACTTCCAGCTGGAGCTCACGAGCGGCTTTTTGGACAAGATCACGCCGTGTTAGGCTTCCAGAGCCCCGGCTAAGCAATTTTACCGGCCCGCCCGGTTCTTTTTTTTAACCAGCCCGGTTCTTTTTACACTTCCAGCTGGAGCTCAGCAGCGGGTTTTTGGACAAGATCACGCCGTGTTAGGCTTCCAGAGCCCCGGCTAAGCAATTTTACAGGGTCGCCCGGTTCTTTTTTTTAACCAGCCCGGTTTTTTTTTTACACTTCCAGCTGGAGCTCAGCAGCGGCTTTTTGCACAGTATCACGCCGGGTTAGGCTTCCAGAGCCCCGGCTAAGCAATTTTACCGGGCCGCCCGGTTCTTTTTTTAAACCAGCCCGGTTCTTTTTACACTTCCAGCTGGAGCTCAGCAGCGGCTTTTTGGACAAGATCACGCCGTGTTAGGCTTCCAGAGCCCCGGCTAAGCAATTTTACCGGGTCGCCCGGTTCTTTTTTTTAACCAGCCCGGTTCTTTTTACACTTCCAGCTGGAGCTCAGCAGCGGCTTTTTGGACAAGATCACGCCGTGTTAGGCTTCCAGAGCCCCGGCTAAGCAATTTTACCGGGTCGCCCGGTTCTTTTTTTAACCAGCCCGGTTCTTTTTACACTTCCAGCTGGAGCTCAGCATCGTGTAAAACATAAACCAAACGATGAAATTGGTTATTTCTTCATGTATAATGATCAACTCGATACTCCCTAGCCCCCAACAGCCTTTTTTTTCATAACACTTTAACCAGAGTGACGGGAGAGCGGCATTTCAGAAAACGTGCTTATCTCGGCGAGAAAAAGCGATTTCGGCAATAAAATTTAAAACGCGTGTAAAACATAAACCAAACGATGAAATTGGTTATTTCTTCATGTATAATGATCAACTCGATACTCCCTAGCCCCCAACAGCCTTTTTTTTCATAACACT
The DNA here is from genome assembly GCF_054491065.1 of Syngnathus leptorhynchus. Classification (NCBI taxonomy): domain Eukaryota; kingdom Metazoa; phylum Chordata; class Actinopteri; order Syngnathiformes; family Syngnathidae; genus Syngnathus; species Syngnathus leptorhynchus. The sequence continues at coordinate 172,132 of NW_028232105.1, read as the reverse complement.
TTAACCAGAGTGACGGGAGAGCGGCATTTCAGAAAACGTGCTTATCTCGGCGAGAAAAAGCGATTTCGGCAATAAAATTTAAAACGCGTGTAAAACATAAACCAAACGATGAAATTGGTTATTTCTTCATGTATAATGATCAACTCGATACTCCCTAGCCCCCAACAGCCTTTTTTTTCATAACACTTTAACCAGAGTGACGGGAGAGCGGCATTTCAGAAAACGTGCTTATCTCAGCGAGAAAAAGCGATTTCGGCAATAAAATTTAAAACGCGTGTAAAACATAAACCAAACGATGAAATTGGTTATTTCTTCATGTATAATGATCAACTCGATACTCCCTAGCCCCCAACAGCCTTTTTTTTCATAACACTTTAACCAGAGTGACGGGAGAGCGGCATTTCAGAAAACGTGCTTATCTCGGCGAGAAAAAGCGATTTCGGCAATAAAATTTAAAACGCGTGTAAAACATAAACCAAACGATGAAATTGGTTATTTCTTCATGTATAATGATCAACTCGATACTCCCTAGCCCCCAACAGCCTTTTTTTTCATAACACTTTAACCAGAGTGACGGGAGAGCGGCATTTCAGAAAACGTGCTTATCTCGGCGAGAAAAAGCGATTTCGGCAATAAAATTTAAAACGCGTGTAAAACATAAACCAAACGATGAAATTGGTTATTTCTTCATGTATAATGATCAACTCGATACTCCCTAGCCCCCAACAGCCTTTTTTTTCATAACACTTTAACCAGAGTGACGGGAGAGCGGCATTTCAGAAAACGTGCTTATCTCGGCGAGAAAAAGCGATTTCGGCAATAAAATTTAAAACGCGTGTAAAACATAAACCAAACGATGAAATTGGTTATTTCTTCATGTATAATGATCAACTCGATACTCCCTAGCCCCCAACAGCCTTTTTTTTCATAACACTTTAACCAGAGTGACGGGAGAGCGGCATTTCAGAAAACGTGCTTATCTCGGCGAGAAAAAGCGATTTCGGCAATAAAATTTAAAACGCGTGTAAAACATAAACCAAACGATGAAATTGGTTATTTCTTCATGTATAATGATCAACTCGATACTCCCTAGCCCCCAACAGCCTTTTTTTTCATAACACTTTAACCAGAGTGACGGGAGAGCGGCATTTCAGAAAACGTGCTTATCTCGGCGAGAAAAAGCGATTTCGGCAATAAAATTTAAAACGCGTGTAAAACATAAACCAAACGATGAAATTGGTTATTTCTTCATGTATAATGATCATTTCGATACTCCCTAGCCCCCAACAGCCTTTTTTTTCATAACACTTTAACCAGAGTGACGGGAGAGCGGCATTTCAGAAAACGTGCTTATCTCGGCGAGAAAAAGCGATTTCGGCAATAAAATTTAAAACGCGTGTAAAACATAAACCAAACGATGAAATTGGTTATTTCTTCATGTATAATGATCAACTCGATACTCCCTAGCCCCCAACAGCCTTTTTTTTCATAACACTTTAACCAGAGTGACGGGAGAGCGGCATTTCAGAAAACGTGCTTATCTCGGCGAGAAAAAGCGATTTCGGCAATAAAATTTAAAACGCGTGTAAAACATAAACCAAACGATGAAATTGGTTATTTCTTCATGTATAATGATCAACTCGATACTCCCTAGCCCCCAACAGCCTTTTTTTTCATAGCACTTTAACCAGAGTGACGGGAGAGCGGCATTTCAGAAAACGTGCTTATCTCGGCGAGAAAAAGCGATTTCGGCAATAAAATTTAAAACGCGTGTAAAACATAAACCAAACGATGAAATTGGTTATTTCTTCATGTATAATGATCAACTCGATACTCCCTAGCCCCCAACAGCCTTTTTTTTCATAACACTTTAACCAGAGTGACGGGAGAGCGGCATTTCAGAAAACGTGCTTATCTCGGCGAGAAAAAGCGATTTCGGCAATAAAATTTAAAACGCGTGTAAAACATAAACCAAACGATGAAATTGGTTATTTCTTCATGTATAATGATCAACTCGATACTCCCTAGCCCCCAACAGCCTTTTTTTTCATAACACTTTAACCAGAGTGACGGGAGAGCGGCATTTCAGAAAACGTGCTTATCTCGGCGAGAAAAAGCGATTTCGGCAATAAAATTTAAACGCGTGTAAAACATAAACCAAACGATGAAATTGGTTATTTCTTCATGTATAATGATCAACTCGATACTCCCTAGCCCCCAACAGCCTTTTTTTTCATAACACTTTAACCAGAGTGACGGGAGAGCGGCATTTCAGAAAACGTGCTTATCTCGGCGAGAAAAAGCGATTTCGGCAATAAAATTTAAAACGCGTGTAAAACATAAACCAAACGATGAAATTGGTTATTTCTTCATGTATAATGATCAACTCGATACTCCCTAGCCCCCAACAGCCTTTTTTTTCATAACACTTTAACCAGAGTGACGGGAGAGCGGCATTTCAGAAAACGTGCTTATCTCGGCGAGAAAAAGCGATTTCGGCAATAAAATTTAAAACGCGTGTAAAACATAAACCAAACGATGAAATTGGTTATTTCTTCATGTATAATGATCAACTCGATACTCCCTAGCCCCCAACAGCCTTTTTTTTCATAACACTTTAACCAGAGTGACGGGAGAGCGGCATTTCAGAAAACGTGCTTATCTCGGCGAGAAAAAGCGATTTCGGCAATAAAATTTAAAACGCGTGTAAAACATAAACCAAACGATGAAATTGGTTATTTCTTCATGTATAATGATCAACTCGATACTCCCTAGCCCCCAACAACCTTTTTTTTCATAACACTTTAACCAGAGTGACGGGAGAGCGGCATTTCAGAAAACGTGCTTATCTCGGCGAGAAAAAGCGATTTCGGCAATAAAATTTAAAACGCGTGTAAAACATAAACCAAACGATGAAATTGGTTATTTCTTCATGTATAATGATCAACTCGATACTCCCTAACCCCCAACAGCCTTTTTTTTCATAACACTTTAACCAGAGTGACGGGAGAGCGGCATTTCAGAAAACGTGCTTATCTCGGCGAGAAAAAGCGATTTCGGCAATAAAATTTAAAACGCGTGTAAAACATAAACCAAACGATGAAATTGGTTATTTCTTCATGTATAATGATCAACTCGATACTCCCTAGCCCCCAACAGCCTTTTTTTTCATAACACTTTAACCAGAGTGACGGGAGAGCGGCATTTCAGAAAACGTGCTTATCTCGGCGAGAAAAAGCGATTTCGGCAATAAAATTTAAAACGCGTGTAAAACATAAACCAAACGATGAAATTGGTTATTTCTTCATGTATAATGATCAACTCGATACTCCCTAGCCCCCAACAGCCTTTTTTTTCATAACACTTTAACCAGAGTGACGGGAGAGCGGCATTTCAGAAAACGTGCTTATCTCGGCGAGAAAAAGCGATTTCGGCAATAAAATTTAAAACGCGTGTAAAACATAAACCAAACGATGAAATTGGTTTTTTCTTCATGTATAATGATCAACTCGATACTCCCTAGCCCCCAACAGCCATTTTTTTCATAACACTTTTACCAGAGTGACGGGAGAGCGGCATTTCAGAAAACGTGCTTATCTCGGCGAGAAAAAGCGATTTCGGCAATAAAATTTAAAACGCGTGTAAAACATAAACCAAACGATGAAATTGGTTATTTCTTCATGTATAATGATCAACTCGATACTCCCTAGCCCCCAACAGCCTTTTTTTTCATAACACTTTAACCAGAGTGACGGGAGAGCGGCATTTCAGAAAACGTGCTTATCTCGGCGAGAAAAAGCGATTTCGGCAATAAAATTTAAAACGCGTGTAAAACATAAACCAAACGATGAAATTGGTTATTTCTTCATGTATAATGATCAACTCGATACTCCCTAGCCCCCAACAGCCTTTTTTTTCATAACACTTTAACCAGAGTGACGGGAGAGCGGCATTTCAGAAAACGTGCTTATCTCGGCGAGAATAAGCGATTTCGGCAATAAAATTTAAAACACGTGTAAAACATAAACCAAACGATGAAATTGGTTATTTCTTCATGTATAATGATCAACTCGATACTCCCTAGCCCCCAACAGCCTTTTTTTTCATAACACTTTAACCAGAGTGACGGGAGAGCGGCATTTCAGAAAACGTGCTTATCTCGGCGAGAAAAAGCGATTTCGGCAATAAAATTTAAAACGCGTGTAAAACATAAACCAAACGATGAAATGGGTTATTTCTTCATGTATAATGATCAACTCGATACTCCCTAGCCCCCAACAGCCTTTTTTTTCATAACACTTTAACCAGAGTGACGGGAGAGCGGCATTTCAGAAAACGTGCTTATCTCGGCGAGAAAAAGCGATTTCGGCAATAAAATTTAAAACCCGTGTAAAACATAAACCAAACGATGAAATTGCTTATTTCTTCATGTATAATGATCAACTCGATACTCCCTAGCCCCCAACAGCCTTTTTTTTCATAACACTTTAACCAGAGTGACGGGAGAGCGGCATTTCAGAAAACGTGCTTATCTCGGCGAGAAAAAGCGATTTCGGCAATAAAATTTAAAACGCGTGTAAAACATAAACCAAACGATGAAATTGGTTATTTCTTCATGTATAATGATCAACTCGATACTCCCTAGCCCCCAACAGCCTTTTTTTTCATAACACTTTAACCAGAGTGACGGGAGAGCGGCATTTCAGAAAACGTGCTTATCTCGGCGAGAAAAAGCGATTTCGGCAATAAAATTTAAAACGCGTGTAAAACATAAACCAAACGATGAAATTGGTTATTTCTTCATGTATAATGATCAACTCGATACTCCCTAGCCCCCAACAGCCTTTTTTTTCATAACACTTTAACCAGAGTGACGGGAGAGCGGCATTTCAGAAAACGTGCTTATCTCGGCGAGAAAAAGCGATTTCGGCAATAAAATTTAAAACGCGTGTAAAACATAAACCAAACGATGAAATTGGTTATTTCTTCATGTATAATGATCAACTCGATACTCCCTAGCCCCCAACAGCCTTTTTTTTCATAACACTTTAACCAGAGTGACGGGAGAGCGGCATTTCAGAAAACGTGCTTATCTCGGCGAGAAAAAGCCATTTCGGCAATAAAATTTAAAACGCGTGTAAAACATAAACCAAACGATGAAATTGGTTATTTCTTCATGTATAATGATCAACTCGATACTCCCTAGCCCCCAACAGCCTTTTTTTTCATAACACTTTAACCAGAGTGACGGGAGAGCGGCATTTCAGAAAACGTGCTTATCTCGGCGAGAAAAAGCGATTTCGGCAATAAAATTTAAAACGCGTGTAAAACATAAACCAAACGATGAAATTGGTTATTTCTTCATGTATAATGATCAACTCGATACTCCCTAGCCCCCAACAGCCTTTTTTTTTCATAACACTTTAACCAGAGTGACGGGAGAGCGGCATTTCAGAAAACGTGCTTATCTCGGCGAGAAAAAGCGATTTCGGCAATAAAATTTAAAACGCGTGTAAAACATAAACCAAACGATGAAATTGGTTATTTCTTCATGTATAATGATCAACTCGATACTCCCTAGCCCCCAACAGCCTTTTTTTTCATAACACTTTAACCAGAGTGACGGGAGAGCGGCATTTCAGAAAACGTGCTTATCTCGGCGAGAAAAAGCGATTTCGGCAATAAAATTTAAAACGCGTGTAAAACATAAACCAAACGATGAAATTGGTTATTTCTTCATGTATAATGATCAACTCGATACTCCCTAGCCCCCAACAGCCTTTTTTTTCATAACACTTTAACCAGAGTGACGGGAGAGCGGCATTTCAGAAAACGTGCTTATCTCGGCGAGAAAAAGCGATTTCGGCAATAAAATTTAAAACGCGTGTAAAACATAAACCAAACGATGAAATTGGTTATTTCTTCATGTATAATGATCAACTCGATACTCCCTAGCCCCCAACAGCCTTTTTTTTCATAACACTTTAACCAGAGTGACGGGAGAGCGGCATTTCAGAAAACGTGCTTATCTCGGCGAGAAAAAGCGATTTCGGCAATAAAATTTAAAACGCGTGTAAAACATAAACCAAACGATGAAATTGGTTATTTCTTCATGTATAATGATCAACTCGATACTCCCTAGCCCCCAACAGCCATTTTTTTCATAACACTTTAACCAGAGTGACGTGAGAGCGGCATTTCAGAAAACGTGCTTATCTCGGCGAGAAAAAGCGATTTCGGCAATAAAATTTAAAACGCGTGTAAAACATAAACCAAACGATGAAATTGGTTATTTCTTCATGTATAATGATCAACTCGAGTCGAGCTCCAGGGAGAGAGGCTGATGTTTCGCTTTTTGAGGCCGACCGACGAACCGGCGCGGGGCGGACTCAAAAGCCCGCAGAGCCGTAGGCACTTAGAAAAGTTTCGCCTTTGGCTGTGAGCTCCAGGGGGAGAGGCTGGTTTTGCGTTATTTTAGGCCGGCTGGAGAACCGGCGCGGGTCGGACGCACAATCCCCGCAGAGCCGTGGGCACTCAGAATATTTTTGCCAAGTTGACTCTGAGCGCCTGGTACCTAATATGGAAGTATAGAGGCCGACTTTCGGGCAAGATCACGCCGCGTTAGGCTTCCAGGACCCCGGCTAAGCAATTTTACCGGGCCGCCCGGTTCTTTTTTTGAACCAGCCCGGTTCTTTTTACACTTCCAGCTGGAGCTCAGCAGCGGCTTTTTGCGCAAGATCACGCCGGGTTAGGCTTCCAGGACCTCGGCTAAGCAATTCTACCGGGCCGCCCGGTTCTTTTTTTGAACCAGCCCGGTTCTTTTTACACTTCCAGCTGGAGCTCACGAGCGGCTTTTTGGACAAGATCACGCCGTGTTAGGCTTCCAGAGCCCCGGCTAAGCAATTTTACCGGCCCGCCCGGTTCTTTTTTTTAACCAGCCCGGTTCTTTTTACACTTCCAGCTGGAGCTCAGCAGCGGGTTTTTGGACAAGATCACGCCGTGTTAGGCTTCCAGAGCCCCGGCTAAGCAATTTTACAGGGTCGCCCGGTTCTTTTTTTTAACCAGCCCGGTTTTTTTTTTACACTTCCAGCTGGAGCTCAGCAGCGGCTTTTTGCACAGTATCACGCCGGGTTAGGCTTCCAGAGCCCCGGCTAAGCAATTTTACCGGGCCGCCCGGTTCTTTTTTTAAACCAGCCCGGTTCTTTTTACACTTCCAGCTGGAGCTCAGCAGCGGCTTTTTGGACAAGATCACGCCGTGTTAGGCTTCCAGAGCCCCGGCTAAGCAATTTTACCGGGTCGCCCGGTTCTTTTTTTTAACCAGCCCGGTTCTTTTTACACTTCCAGCTGGAGCTCAGCAGCGGCTTTTTGGACAAGATCACGCCGTGTTAGGCTTCCAGAGCCCCGGCTAAGCAATTTTACCGGGTCGCCCGGTTCTTTTTTTAACCAGCCCGGTTCTTTTTACACTTCCAGCTGGAGCTCAGCATCGTGTAAAACATAAACCAAACGATGAAATTGGTTATTTCTTCATGTATAATGATCAACTCGATACTCCCTAGCCCCCAACAGCCTTTTTTTTCATAACACTTTAACCAGAGTGACGGGAGAGTGGCATTTCAGAAAACGTGCTTATCTCGGCGAGAAAAAGCGATTTCGGCAATAAAATTTAAAACGCGTGTAAAACATAAATCAAACGATGAAATTGGTTATTTCTTCATGTATAATGATCAACTCGATACTCCCTAGCCCCCAACAGCCTTTTTTTTCATAACACTTTAACCAGAGTGACGGGAGAGCGGCATTTCAGAAAACGTGCTTATCTCGGCGAGAAAAAGCGATTTCGGCAATAAAATTTAAAACGCGTGTAAAACATAAACCAAACGATGAAATTGGTTATTTCTTCATGTATAATGATCAACTCGATACTCCCTAGCCCCCAACAGCCTTTTTTTTCATAACACTTTAACCAGAGTGACGGGAGAGCGGCATTTCAGAAAACGTGCTTATCTCGGCGAGAAAAAGCGATTTCGGCAATAAAATTTAAAACGCGTGTAAAACATAAACCAAACGATGAAATTGGTTATTTCTTCATGTATAATGATCAACTCGATACTCCCTAGCCCCCAACAGCCTTTTTTTTCATAACACTTTAACCAGAGTGACGGGAGAGCGGCATTTCAGAAAACGTGCTTATCTCGGCGAGAAAAAGCGATTTCGGCAATAAAATTTAAAACGCGTGTAAAACATAAACCAAACGATGAAATTGGTTATTTCTTCATGTATAATGATCAACTCGATACTCCCTAGCCCCCAACAGCCTTTTTTTTCATAACACTTTAACCAGAGTGACGGGAGAGCGGCATTTCAGAAAACGTGCTTATCTCGGCGAGAAAAAGCGATTTCGGCAATAAAATTTAAAACGCGTGTAAAACATAAACCAAACGATGAAATTGGTTATTTCTTCATGTATAATGATCAACTCGATACTCCCTAGCCCCCAACAGCCTTTTTTTTCATAACACTTTAACCAGAGTGACGGGAGAGCGGCATTTCAGAAAACGTGCTTATCTCGGCGAGAAAAAGCGATTTCGGCAATAAAATTTAAAACGCGTGTAAAACATAAACCAAACGATGAAATTGGTTATTTCTTCATGTATAATGATCAACTCGATACTCCCTAGCCCCCAACAGCCTTTTTTTTCATAAAACTTTAACCAGAGTGACGGGAGAGCGGCATTTCAGAAAACGTGCTTATCTCGGCGAGAAAAAGCGATTTCGGCAATAAAATTTAAAACGCGTGTAAAACATAAACCAAACGATGAAATTGGTTATTTCTTCATGTATAATGATCAACTCGATACTCCCTAGCCCCCAACAGCCTTTTTTTTCATAACACTTTAACCAGAGTGACGGGAGAGCGGCATTTCAGAAAACGTGCTTATCTCGGCGAGAAAAAGCGATTTCGGCAATAAAATTTAAAACGCGTGTAAAACATAAACCAAACGATGAAATTGGTTATTTCTTCATGTATAATGATCAACTCGATACTCCCTAGCCCCCAACAGCCTTTTTTTTCATAACACTTTAACCAGAGTGACGGGAGAGCGGCATTTCAGAAAACGTGCTTATCTCGGCGAGAAAAAGCGATTTCGGCAATAAAATTTAAAACGCGTGTAAAACATAAACCAAACGATGAAATTGCTTATTTCTTCATGTATAATGATCAACTCGATACTCCCTAGCCCCCAACAGCCTTTTTTTTCATAACACTTTAACCAGAGTGACGGGAGAGCGGCATTTCAGAAAACGTGCTTATCTCGGCGAGAAAAAGCGATTTCGGCAATAAAATTTTAAACGCGTGTAAAACATAAACCAAACGATGAAATTGGTTATTTCTTCATGTGTAATGATCAACTCGATACTCCCTAGCCCCCAACAGCCTTTTTTTTCATAACATTTTAACCAGAGTGACGGGAGAGCGGCATTTCAGAAAACGTGCTTATCTCGGCGAGAAAAAGCGATTTTGGCAATAAAATTTAAAACGCGTGTAAAACATAAACCAAACGATGAAATTGGTTATTTCTTCATGTATAATGATCAACTCGATACTCCCTAGCCCCCAACAGCCTTTTTTTTCATAACACTTTAACCAGAGTGACGGGAGAGCGGCATTTCAGAAAACGTGCTTATCTCGGCGAGAAAAAGCGATTTCGGCAATAAAATTTAAAACGCGTGTAAAACATAAACCAAACGATGAAATTGGTTATTTCTTCATGTATAATGATCAACTCGATACTCCCTAGCCCCCAACAGCCTTTTTTTTCATAACACTTTAACCAGAGTGACGGGAGAGCGGCATTTCAGAAAACGTGCTTATCTCGGCGAGAAAAAGCGATTTCGGCAATAAAATTTAAAACGCGTGTAAAACATAAACCAAACGATGAAATTGGTTATTTCTTCATGTATAATGATCAACTCGATACTCCCTAGCCCCCAACAGCCTTTTTTTTCATAACACTTTAACCAGAGTGACGGGAGAGCGGCATTTCAGAAAACGTGCTTATCTCGGCGAGAAAAAGCGATTTCGGCAATAAAATTTAAAACGCGTGTAAAACATAAACCAAACGATGAAATTGGTTATTTCTTCATGTATAATGATCAACTCGATACTCCCTAGCCCCCAACAGCCATTTTTTTCATAACACTTTAACCAGAGTGACGGGAGAGCGGCATTTCAGAAAACGTGCTTATCTCGGCGAGAAAAAGCGATTTCGGCAATAACATTTAAAACGCATGTAAAACATAAACCAAACGATGAAATTTGTTATTTCTTCATGTATAATGATCAACTCGATACTCCCTAGCCCCCAACAGCCTTTTTTTTTCATAACACTTTAACCAGAGTGACGGGAGAGCGGCATTTCAGAAAACGTGCTTATCTCGGCGAGAAAAAGCGATTTCGGCAATAAAATTTAAAACGCGTGTAAAACATAAACCAAACGATGAAATTGGTTATTTCTTCATGTATAATGATCAACTCGATACTCCCCAGCCCCCAACAGCCTTTTTTTTCATAACACTTTAACCAGAGTGACGGGAGAGCGGCATTTCAGAAAACGTGCTTATCTCGGCGAGAAAAAGCGATTTCGGCAATAAAATTTAAAACGCGTGTAAAACATAAACCAAACGATGAAATTGGTTATTTCTTCATGTATAATGATCAACTCGATACTCCCTAGCCCCCAACAGCCTTTTTTTCCATAACACTTTAACCAGAGTGACGTGAGAGCGGCATTTCAGAAAACGTGCTTATCTCGGCGAGAAAAAGCGATTTCGGCAATAAAATTTAAAACGCGTGTAAAACATAAACCAAACGATGAAATTGGTTATTTCTTCATGTATAATGATCAACTCGAGTCGAGCTCCAGGGAGAGAGGCTGATGTTTCGCTTTTTGAGGCCGACCGACGAACCGGCGCGGGGCGGACTCAAAAGCCCGCAGAGCCGTAGGCACTTAGAAAAGTTTCGCCTTTGGCTGTGAGCTCCAGGGGGAGAGGCTGGTTTTGCGTTATTTTAGGCCGGCTGGAGAACCGGCGCGGGTCGGACGCACAATCCCCGCAGAGCCGTGGGCACTCAGAATATTTTTGCCAAGTTGACTCTGAGCGCCTGGTACCTAATATGGAAGTATAGAGGCCGACTTTCGGGCAAGATCACGCCGCGTTAGGCTTCCAGGACCCCGGCTAAGCAATTTTACCGGGCCGCCCGGTTCTTTTTTTGAACCAGCCCGGTTCTTTTTACACTTCCAGCTGGAGCTCAGCAGCGGCTTTTTGCGCAAGATCACGCCGGGTTAGGCTTCCAGGACCTCGGCTAAGCAATTCTACCGGGCCGCCCGGTTCTTTTTTTGAACCAGCCCGGTTCTTTTTACACTTCCAGCTGGAGCTCACGAGCGGCTTTTTGGACAAGATCACGCCGTGTTAGGCTTCCAGAGCCCCGGCTAAGCAATTTTACCGGCCCGCCCGGTTCTTTTTTTTAACCAGCCCGGTTCTTTTTACACTTCCAGCTGGAGCTCAGCAGCGGGTTTTTGGACAAGATCACGCCGTGTTAGGCTTCCAGAGCCCCGGCTAAGCAATTTTACAGGGTCGCCCGGTTCTTTTTTTTAACCAGCCCGGTTTTTTTTTTACACTTCCAGCTGGAGCTCAGCAGCGGCTTTTTGCACAGTATCACGCCGGGTTAGGCTTCCAGAGCCCCGGCTAAGCAATTTTACCGGGCCGCCCGGTTCTTTTTTTAAACCAGCCCGGTTCTTTTTACACTTCCAGCTGGAGCTCAGCAGCGGCTTTTTGGACAAGATCACGCCGTGTTAGGCTTCCAGAGCCCCGGCTAAGCAATTTTACCGGGTCGCCCGGTTCTTTTTTTTAACCAGCCCGGTTCTTTTTACACTTCCAGCTGGAGCTCAGCAGCGGCTTTTTGGACAAGATCACGCCGTGTTAGGCTTCCAGAGCCCCGGCTAAGCAATTTTACCGGGTCGCCCGGTTCTTTTTTTAACCAGCCCGGTTCTTTTTACACTTCCAGCTGGAGCTCAGCATCGTGTAAAACATAAACCAAACGATGAAATTGGTTATTTCTTCATGTATAATGATCAACTCGATACTCCCTAGCCCCCAACAGCCTTTTTTTTCATAACACTTTAACCAGAGTGACGGGAGAGTGGCATTTCAGAAAACGTGCTTATCTCGGCGAGAAAAAGCGATTTCGGCAATAAAATTTAAAACGCGTGTAAAACATAAATCAAACGATGAAATTGGTTATTTCTTCATGTATAATGATCAACTCGATACTCCCTAGCCCCCAACAGCCTTTTTTTTCATAACACTTTAACCAGAGTGACGGGAGAGCGGCATTTCAGAAAACGTGCTTATCTCGGCGAGAAAAAGCGATTTCGGCAATAAAATTTAAAACGCGTGTAAAACATAAACCAAACGATGAAATTGGTTATTTCTTCATGTATAATGATCAACTCGATACTCCCTAGCCCCCAACAGCCTTTTTTTTCATAACACTTTAACCAGAGTGACGGGAGAGCGGCATTTCAGAAAACGTGCTTATCTCGGCGAGAAAAAGCGATTTCGGCAATAAAATTTAAAACGCGTGTAAAACATAAACCAAACGATGAAATTGGTTATTTCTTCATGTATAATGATCAACTCGATACTCCCTAGCCCCCAACAGCCTTTTTTTTCATAACACTTTAACCAGAGTGACGGGAGAGCGGCATTTCAGAAAACGTGCTTATCTCGGCGAGAAAAAGCGATTTCGGCAATAAAATTTAAAACGCGTGTAAAACATAAACCAAACGATGAAATTGGTTATTTCTTCATGTATAATGATCAACTCGATACTCCCTAGCCCCCAACAGCCTTTTTTTTCATAACACTTTAACCAGAGTGACGGGAGAGCGGCATTTCAGAAAACGTGCTTATCTCGGCGAGAAAAAGCGATTTCGGCAATAAAATTTAAAACGCGTGTAAAACATAAACCAAACGATGAAATTGGTTATTTCTTCATGTATAATGATCAACTCGATACTCCCTAGCCCCCAACAGCCTTTTTTTTCATAACACTTTAACCAGAGTGACGGGAGAGCGGCATTTCAGAAAACGTGCTTATCTCGGCGAGAAAAAGCGATTTCGGCAATAAAATTTAAAACGCGTGTAAAACATAAACCAAACGATGAAATTGGTTATTTCTTCATGTATAATGATCAACTCGATACTCCCTAGCCCCCAACAGCCTTTTTTTTCATAACACTTTAACCAGAGTGACGGGAGAGCGGCATTTCAGAAAACGTGCTTATCTCGGCGAGAAAAAGCGATTTCGGCAATAAAATTTAAAACGCGTGTAAAACATAAACCAAACGATGAAATTGGTTATTTCTTCATGTATAATGATCAACTCGATACTCCCTAGCCCCCAACAGCCTTTTTTTTCATAACACTTTAACCAGAGTGACGGGAGAGCGGCATTTCAGAAAACGTGCTTATCTCGGCGAGAAAAAGCGATTTCGGCAATAAAATTTAAAACGCGTGTAAAACATAAACCAAACGATGAAATTGGTTATTTCTTCATGTATAATGATCAACTCGATACTCCCTAGCCCCCAACAGCCTTTTTTTTCATAACACTTTAACCAGAGTGACGGGAGAGCGGCATTTCAGAAAACGTGCTTATCTCGGCGAGAAAAAGCGATTTCGGCAATAAATTTAAAACGCGTGTAAAACATAAACCAAACGATGAAATTGGTTATTTCTTCATGTATAATGATCAACTCGATACTCCCTAGCCCCCAACAGCCTTTTTTTTCATAACACTTTAACCAGAGTGACGGGAGAGCGGCATTTCAGAAAACGTGCTTATCTCGGCGAGAAAAAGCGATTTCGGCAATAAAATTTAAAACGCGTGTAAAACATAAACCAAACGATGAAATTGGTTATTTCTTCATGTATAATGATCAACTCGATACTCCCTAGCCCCCAACAGCCTTTTTTTTCATAACACTTTAACCAGAGTGACGGGAGAGCGGCATTTCAGAAAACGTGCTTATCTCGGCGAGAAAAAGCGATTTCGGCAATAAAATTTAAAACGCGTGTAAAACATAAACCAAACGATGAAATTGGTTATTTCTTCATGTATAATGATCAACTCGATACTCCCTAGCCCCCAACAGCCTTTTTTTTCATAACACTTTAACCAGAGTGACGGGAGAGCGGCATTTCAGAAAACGTGCTTATCTCGGCGAGAAAAAGCGATTTCGGCAATAAAATTTAAAACGCGTGTAAAACATAAACCAAACGATGAAATTGGTTATTTCTTCATGTATAATGATCAACTCGATACTCCCTAGCCCCCAACAGCCTTTTTTTTCATAACACTTTAACCAGAGTGACGGGAGAGCGGCATTTCAGAAAACGTGCTTATCTCGGCGAGAAAAAGCGATTTCGGCAATAAAATTTAAAACGCGTGTAAAACATAAACCAAACGATGAAATTGGTTATTTCTTCATGTATAATGATCAACTCGATACTCCCTAGCCCCCAACAGCCTTTTTTTTCATAACACTTTAACCAGAGTGACGGGAGAGCGGCATTTCAGAAAACGTGCTTATCTCGGCGAGAAAAAGCGATTTCGGCAATAAAATTTAAAACGCGTGTAAAACATAAACCAAACGATGAAATTGGTTATTTCTTCATGTATAATGATCAACTCGATACTCCCTAGCCCCCAACAGCCTTTTTTTTCATAACACTTTAACCAGAGTGACGGGAGAGCGGCCATTTCAGAAAACGTGCTTATCTCGGCGAGAAAAAGCGATTTCGGCAATAAAATTTAAAACGCGTGTAAAACATAAACCAAACGATGAAATTGGTTATTTCTTCATGTATAATGATCAACTCGATACTCCCTAGCCCCCAACAGCCTTTTTTTTCATAACACTTTAACCAGAGTGACGGGAGAGCGGCATTTCAGAAAACGTGCTTATCTCGGCGAGAAAAAGCGATTTCGGCAATAAAATTTAAAACGCGTGTAAAACATAAACCAAACGATGAAATTGGTTATTTCTTCATGTATAATGATCAACTCGATACTCCCTAGCCCCCAACAGCCTTTTTTTTCATAACACTTTAACCAGAGTGACGGGAGAGCGGCATTTCAGAAAACGTGCTTATCTCGGCGAGAAAAAGCGATTTCGGCAATAAAATTTAAAACGCGTGTAAAACATAAACCAAACGATGAAATTGCTTATTTCTTCATGTATAATGATCAACTCGATACTCCCTAGCCCCCAACAGCCTTTTTTTTCATAACACTTTAACCAGAGTGACGGGAGAGCGGCATTTCAGAAAACGTGCTTATCTCGGCGAGAAAAAGCGATTTCGGCAATAAAATTTAAAACGCGTGTAAAACATAAACCAAACGATGAAATTGGTTATTTCTTCATGTATAATGATCAACTCGATACTCCCTAGCCCCCAACAGCCTTTTTTTTCATAACACTTTAACCAGAGTGACGGGAGAGCGGCATTTCAGAAAACGTGCTTATCTCGGCGAGAAAAAGCGATTTCGGCAATAAAATTTAAAACGCGTGTAAAACATAAACCAAACGATGAAATTGGTTATTTCTTCATGTATAATGATCAACTCGATACTCCCTAGCCCCCAACAGCCTTTTTTTTCATAACACTTTAACCAGAGTGACGGGAGAGCGGCATTTCAGAAAACGTGCTTATCTCGGCGAGAAAAAGCGATTTCGGCAATAAAATTTAAAACGCGTGTAAAACATAAACCAAACGATGAAATTGGTTATTTCTTCATGTATAATGATCAACTCGATACTCCCTAGCCCCCAACAGCCTTTTTTTTCATAACACTTTAACCAGAGTGACGGGAGAGCGGCATTTCAGAAAACGTGCTTATCTCGGCGAGAAAAAGCGATTTCGGCAATTAAAATTTAAAACGCGTGTAAAACATAAACCAAACGATGAAATTGGTTATTTCTTCATGTATAATGATCAACTCGATACTCCCTAGCCCCCAACAGCCTTTTTTTTCATAACACTTTAACCAGAGTGACGGGAGAGCGGCATTTCAGAAAACGTGCTTATCTCGGCGAGAAAAAGCGATTTCGGCAATAAAATTTAAAACGCGTGTAAAACATAAACCAAACGATGAAATTGGTTATTTCTTCATGTATAATGATCAACTCGATACTCCCTAGCCCCCAACAGCCTTTTTTTTCATAACACTTTAACCAGAGTGACGGGAGAGCGGCATTTCAGAAAACGTGCTTATCTCGGCGAGAAAAAGCGATTTCGGCAATAAAATTTAAAACGCGTGTAAAACATAAACCAAACGATGAAATTGGTTATTTCTTCATGTATAATGATCAACTCGATACTCCCTAGCCCCCAACAGCCTTTTTTTTCATAACACTTTAACCAGAGTGACGGGAGAGCGGCATTTCAGAAAACGTGCTTATCTCGGCGAGAAAAAGCGATTTCGGCAATAAAATTTAAAACGCGTGTAAAACATAAACCAAACGATGAAATTGGTTATTTCTTCATGTATAATGATCAACTCGATACTCCCTAGCCCCCAACAGCCTTTTTTTTCATAACACTTTAACCAGAGTGACGGGAGAGCGGCATTTCAGAAAACGTGCTTATCTCGGCGAGAAAAAGCGATTTCGGCAATAAAATTTAAAACGCGTGTAAAACATAAACCAAACGATGAAATTGGTTATTTCTTCATGTATAATGATCAACTCGATACTCCCTAGCCCCCAACAGCCTTTTTTTTCATAACACTTTAACCAGAGTGACGGAGAGCGGCATTTCAGAAAACGTGCTTATCTCGGCGAGAAAAAGCGATTTCGGCAATAAAATTTAAAACGCGTGTAAAACATAAACCAAACGATGAAATTGGTTATTTCTTCATGTATAATGATCAACTCGATACTCCCTAGCCCCCAACAGCCTTTTTTTTCATAACACTTTAACCAGAGTGACGGGAGAGCGGCATTTCAGAAAACGTGCTTATCTCGGCGAGAAAAAGCGATTTCGGCAATAAAATTTAAAACGCGTGTAAAACATAAACCAAACGATGAAATTGGTTATTTCTTCATGTATAATGATCAACTCGATACTCCCTAGCCCCCAACAGCCTTTTTTTTCATAACACTTTAACCAGAGTGACGGGAGAGCGGCATTTCAGAAAACGTGCTTATCTCGGCGAGAAAAAGCGATTTCGGCAATAAAATTTAAAACGCGTGTAAAACATAAACCAAACGATGAAATTGGTTATTTCTTCATGTATAATGATCAACTCGATACTCCCTAGCCCCCAACAGCCTTTTTTTTCATAACACTTTAACCAGAGTGACGGGAGAGCGGCATTTCAGAAAACGTGCTTATCTCGGCGAGAAAAAGCGATTTCGGCAATAAAATTTAAAACGCGTGTAAAACATAAACCAAACGATGAAATTGCTTATTTCTTCATGTATAATGATCAACTCGATACTCCCTAGCCCCCAACAGCCTTTTTTTTCATAACACTTTAACCAGAGTGACGGGAGAGCGGCATTTCAGAAAACGTGCTTATCTCGGCGAGAAAAAGCGATTTCGGCAATAAAATTTAAAACGCGTGTAAAACATAAACCAAACGATGAAATTGGTTATTTCTTCATGTATAATGATCAACTCGATACTCCCTAGCCCCCAACAGCCTTTTTTTCATAACACTTTAACCAGAGTGACGGGAGAGCGGCATTTCAGAAAACGTGCTTATCTCGGCGAGAAAAAGCGATTTCGGCAATAAAATTTAAAACGCGTGTAAAACATAAACCAAACGATGAAATTGGTTATTTCTTCATGTATAATGATCAACTCGATACTCCCTAGCCCCCAACAGCCTTTTTTTTCATAACACTTTAACCAGAGTGACGGGAGAGCGGCATTTCAGAAAACGTGCTTATCTCGGCGAGAAAAAGCGATTTCGGCAATAAAATTTAAAACGCGTGTAAAACATAAACCAAACGATGAAATTGGTTATTTCTTCATGTATAATGATCAACTCGATACTCCCTAGCCCCCAACAGCCTTTTTTTTCATAACACTTTAACCAGAGTGACGGGAGAGCGGCATTTCAGAAAACGTGCTTATCTCGGCGAGAAAAAGCGATTTCGGCAATAAAATTTAAAACGCGTGTAAAACATAAACCAAACGATGAAATTGGTTATTTCTTCATGTATAATGATCAACTCGATACTCCCTAGCCCCCAACAGCCTTTTTTTTCATAACACTTTAACCAGAGTGACGGGAGAGCGGCATTTCAGAAAACGTGCTTATCTCGGCGAGAAAAAGCGATTTCGGCAATAAAATTTAAAACGCGTGTAAAACATAAACCAAACGATGAAATTGGTTATTTCTTCATGTATAATGATCAACTCGATACTCCCTAGCCCCCAACAGCCTTTTTTTTCATAACACTTTAACCAGAGTGACGGGAGAGCGGCATTTCAGAAAACGTGCTTATCTCGGCGAGAAAAAGCGATTTCGGCAATAAAATTTAAAACGCGTGTAAAACATAAACCAAACGATGAAATTGGTTATTTCTTCATGTATAATGATCAACTCGATACTCCCTAGCCCCCAACAGCCTTTTTTTTCATAACACTTTAACCAGAGTGACGGGAGAGCGGCATTTCAGAAAACGTGCTTATCTCGGCGAGAAAAAGCGATTTCGGCAATAAAATTTTAAACGCGTGTAAAACATAAACCAAACGATGAAATTGGTTATTTCTTCATGTATAATGATCAACTCGATACTCCCTAGCCCCCAACAGCCTTTTTTTTCATAACACTTTAACCAGAGTGACGGGAGAGCGGCATTTCAGAAAACGTGCTTATCTCGGCGAGAAAAAGCGATTTCGGCAATAAAATTTAAAACGCGTGTAAAACATAAACCAAACGATGAAATTGGTTATTTCTTCATGTATAATGATCAACTCGATACTCCCTAGCCCCCAACAGCCTTTTTTTTCATAACACTTTAACCAGAGTGACGGGGAGAGCGGCATTTCAGAAAACGTGCTTATCTCGGCGAGAAAAAGCGATTTCGGCAATAAAATTTAAAACGCGTGTAAAACATAAACCAAACGATGAAATTGGTTATTTCTTCATGTATAATGATCAACTCGATACTCCCTAGCCCCCAACAGCCTTTTTTTTCATAACACTTTAACCAGAGTGACGGGAGAGCGGCATTTCAGAAAACGTGCTTATCTCGGCGAGAAAAAGCGATTTCGGCAATAAAATTTAAAACGCGTGTAAAACATAAACCAAACGATGAAATTGGTTATTTCTTCATGTATAATGATCAACTCGATACTCCCTAGCCCCCAACAGCCTTTTTTTTCATAACACTTTAACCAGAGTGACGGGAGAGCGGCATTTCAGAAAACGTGCTTATCTCGGCGAGAAAAAGCGATTTCGGCAATAAAATTTAAAACGCGTGTAAAACATAAACCAAACGATGAAATTGGTTATTTCTTCATGTATAATGATCAACTCGATACTCCCTAGCCCCCAACAGCCTTTTTTTTCATAACACTTTAACCAGAGTGACGGGAGAGCGGCATTTCAGAAAACGTGCTTATCTCGGCGAGAAAAAGCGATTTCGGCAATAAAATTTAAAACGCGTGTAAAACATAAACCAAACGATGAAATTGGTTATTTCTTCATGTATAATGATCAACTCGATACTCCCTAGCCCCCAACAGCCTTTTTTTTCATAACACTTTAACCAGAGTGACGGGAGAGCGGCATTTCAGAAAACGTGCTTATCTCGGCGAGAAAAAGCGATTTCGGCAATAAAATTTAAAACGCGTGTAAAACATAAACCAAACGATGAAATTGGTTATTTCTTCATGTATAATGATCAACTCGATACTCCCTAGCCCCCAACAGCCTTTTTTTTCATAACACTTTAACCAGGAGTGACGGGAGAGCGGCATTTCAGAAAACGTGCTTATCTCGGCGAGAAAAAGCGATTTCGGCAATAAAATTTAAAACGCGTGTAAAACATAAACCAAACGATGAAATTGGTTATTTCTTCATGTATAATGATCAACTCGATACTCCCTAGCCCCCAACAGCCTTTTTTTTCATAACACTTTAACCAGAGTGACGGGAGAGCGGCATTTCAGAAAACGTGCTTATCTCGGCGAGAAAAAGCGATTTCGGCAATAAAATTTAAAACGCGTGTAAAACATAAACCAAACGATGAAATTGGTTATTTCTTCATGTATAATGATCAACTCGATACTCCCTAGCCCCCAACAGCCTTTTTTTTCATAACACTTTAACCAGAGTGACGGGAGAGCGGCATTTCAGAAAACGTGCTTATCTCGGCGAGAAAAAGCGATTTCGGCAATAAAATTTAAAACGCGTGTAAAACATAAACCAAACGATGAAATTGGTTATTTCTTCATGTATAATGATCAACTCGATACTCCCTAGCCCCCAACAGCCTTTTTTTTCATAACACTTTAACCAGAGTGACGGGAGAGCGGCATTTCAGAAAACGTGCTTATCTCGGCGAGAAAAAGCGATTTCGGCAATAAAATTTAAAACGCGTGTAAAACATAAACCAAACGATGAAATTGCTTATTTCTTCATGTATAATGATCAACTCGATACTCCCTAGCCCCCAACAGCCTTTTTTTTCATAACACTTTAACCAGAGTGACGGGAGAGCGGCATTTCAGAAAACGTGCTTATCTCGGCGAGAAAAAGCGATTTCGGCAATAAAATTTAAAACGCGTGTAAAACATAAACCAAACGATGAAATTGGTTATTTCTTCATGTATAATGATCAACTCGATACTCCCTAGCCCCCAACAGCCTTTTTTTTCATAACACTTTAACCAGAGTGACGGGAGAGCGGCATTTCAGAAAACGTGCTTATCTCGGCGAGAAAAAGCGATTTCGGCAATAAAATTTAAAACGCGTGTAAAACATAAACCAAACGATGAAATTGGTTATTTCTTCATGTATAATGATCAACTCGATACTCCCTAGCCCCCAACAGCCTTTTTTTTCATAACACTTTAACCAGAGTGACGGGAGAGCGGCATTTCAGAAAACGTGCTTATCTCGGCGAGAAAAAGCGATTTCGGCAATAAAATTTAAAACGCGTGTAAAACATAAACCAAACGATGAAATTGGTTATTTCTTCATGTATAATGATCAACTCGATACTCCCTAGCCCCCAACAGCCTTTTTTTTCATAACACTTTAACCAGAGTGACGGGAGAGCGGCATTTCAGAAAACGTGCTTATCTCGGCGAGAAAAAGCGATTTCGGCAATAAAATTTAAAACGCGTGTAAAACATAAACCAAACGATGAAATTGGTTATTTCTTCATGTATAATGATCAACTCGATACTCCCTAGCCCCCAACAGCCTTTTTTTTCATAACACTTTAACCAGAGTGACGGGAGAGCGGCATTTCAGAAAACGTGCTTATCTCGGCGAGAAAAAGCGATTTCGGCAATAAAATTTAAAACGCGTGTAAAACATAAACCAAACGATGAAATTGGTTATTTCTTCATGTATAATGATCAACTCGATACTCCCTAGCCCCCAACAGCCTTTTTTTTCATAACACTTTAACCAGAGTGACGGGAGAGCGGCATTTCAGAAAACGTGCTTATCTCGGCGAGAAAAAGCGATTTCGGCAATAAAATTTAAAACGCGTGTAAAACATAAACCAAACGATGAAATTGGTTATTTCTTCATGTATAATGATCAACTCGATACTCCCTAGCCCCCAACAGCCTTTTTTTTCATAACATTTTAACCAGAGTGACGGGAGAGCGGCATTTCAGAAAACGTGCTTATCTCGGCGAGAAAAAGCGATTTCGGCAATAAAATTTAAAACGCGTGTAAAACATAAACCAAACGATGAAATTGGTTATTTCTTCATGTATAATGATCAACTCGATACTCCCTAGCCCCCAACAGCCTTTTTTTTCATAACACTTTAACCAGAGTGACGGGAGAGCGGCATTTCAGAAAACGTGCTTATCTCGGCGAGAAAAAGCGATTTCGGCAATAAAATTTAAAACGCGTGTAAAACATAAACCAAACGATGAAATTGGTTATTTCTTCATGTATAATGATCAACTCGATACTCCCTAGCCCCCAACAGCCTTTTTTTTCATAACACTTTAACCAGAGTGACGGGAGAGCGGCATTTCAGAAAACGTGCTTATCTCGGCGAGAAAAAGCGATTTCGGCAATAAAATTTAAAACGCGTGTAAAACATAAACCAAACGATGAAATTGGTTATTTCTTCATGTATAATGATCAACTCGATACTCCCTAGCCCCCAACAGCCTTTTTTTTCATAACACTTTAACCAGAGTGACGGGAGAGCGGCATTTCAGAAAACGTGCTTATCTCGGCGAGAAAAAGCGATTTCGGCAATAAAATTTAAAACGCGTGTAAAACATAAACCAAACGATGAAATTGGTTATTTCTTCATGTATAATGATCAACTCGATACTCCCTAGCCCCCAACAGCCTTTTTTTTCATAACACTTTAACCAGAGTGACGGGAGAGCGGCATTTCAGAAAACGTGCTTATCTCGGCGAGAAAAAGCGATTTCGGCAATAAAATTTAAAACGCGTGTAAAACATAAACCAAACGATGAAATTGGTTATTTCTTCATGTATAATGATCAACTCGATACTCCCTAGCCCCCAACAGCCTTTTTTTTCATAACACTTTAACCAGAGTGACGGGAGAGCGGCATTTCAGAAAACGTGCTTATCTCGGCGAGAAAAAGCGATTTCGGCAATAAAATTTAAAACGCGTGTAAAACATAAACCAAACGATGAAATTGGTTATTTCTTCATGTATAATGATCAACTCGATACTCCCTAGCCCCCAACAGCCTTTTTTTTCATAACACTTTAACCAGAGTGACGGGAGAGCGGCATTTCAGAAAACGTGCTTATCTCGGCGAGAAAAAGCGATTTCGGCAATAAAATTAAAACGCGTGTAAAACATAAACCAAACGATGAAATTGGTTATTTCTTCATGTATAATGATCAACTCGATACTCCCTAGCCCCCAACAGCCTTTTTTTTCATAACACTTTAACCAGAGTGACGGGAGAGCGGCATTTCAGAAAACGTGCTTATCTCGGCGAGAAAAAGCGATTTCGGCAATAAAATTTAAAACGCGTGTAAAACATAAACAAACGATGAAATTGGTTATTTCTTCATGTATAATGATCAACTCGATACTCCCTAGCCCCCAACAGCCTTTTTTTTCATAACACTTTAACCAGAGTGACGGGAGAGCGGCATTTCAGAAAACGTGCTTATCTCGGCGAGAAAAAGCGATTTCGGCAATAAAATTTAAAACGCGTGTAAAACATAAACCAAACGATGAAATTGGTTATTTCTTCATGTATAATGATCAACTCGATACTCCCTAGCCCCCAACAGCCTTTTTTTTCATAACACTTTAACCAGAGTGACGGGAGAGCGGCATTTCAGAAAACGTGCTTATCTCGGCGAGAAAAAGCGATTTCGGCAATAAAATTTAAAACGCGTGTAAAACATAAACCAAACGATGAAATTGGTTATTTCTTCATGTATAATGATCAACTCGATACTCCCTAGCCCCCAACAGCCTTTTTTTTCATAACACTTTAACCAGAGTGACGGGAGAGCGGCATTTCAGAAAACGTGCTTATCTCGGCGAGAAAAAGCGATTTCGGCAATAAAATTTAAAACGCGTGTAAAACATAAACCAAACGATGAAATTGGTTATTTCTTCATGTATAATGATCAACTCGATACTCCCTAGCCCCCAACAGCCTTTTTTTTCATAACACTTTAACCAGAGTGACGGGAGAGCGGCATTTCAGAAAACGTGCTTATCTCGGCGAGAAAAAGCGATTTCGGCAATAAAATTTAAAACGCGTGTAAAACATAAACCAAACGATGAAATTGGTTATTTCTTCATGTATAATGATCAACTCGATACTCCCTAGCCCCCAACAGCCTTTTTTTTCATAACACTTTAACCAGAGTGACGGGAGAGCGGCATTTCAGAAAACGTGCTTATCTCGGCGAGAAAAAGCGATTTCGGCAATAAAATTTAAAACGCGTGTAAAACATAAACCAAACGATGAAATTGGTTATTTCTTCATGTATAATGATCAACTCGATACTCCCTAGCCCCCAACAGCCTTTTTTTTCATAACACTTTAACCAGAGTGACGGGAGAGCGGCATTTCAGAAAACGTGCTTATCTCGGCGAGAAAAAGCGATTTCGGCAATAAAATTTAAAACGCGTGTAAAACATAAACCAAACGATGAAATTGGTTATTTCTTCATGTATAATGATCAACTCGATACTCCCTAGCCCCCAACAGCCTTTTTTTTCATAACACTTTAACCAGAGTGACGGGAGAGCGGCATTTCAGAAAACGTGCTTATCTCGGCGAGAAAAAGCGATTTCGGCAATAAAATTTAAAACGCGTGTAAAACATAAACCAAACGATGAAATTGGTTATTTCTTCATGTATAATGATCAACTCGATACTCCCTAGCCCCCAACAGCCTTTTTTTTCATAACACTTTAACCAGAGTGACGGGAGAGCGGCATTTCAGAAAACGTGCTTATCTCGGCGAGAAAAAGCGATTTCGGCAATAAAATTTAAAACGCGTGTAAAACATAAACCAAACGATGAAATTGCTTATTTCTTCATGTATAATGATCAACTCGATACTCCCTAGCCCCCAACAGCCTTTTTTTCATAACACTTTAACCAGAGTGACGGGAGAGCGGCATTTCAGAAAACGTGCTTATCTCGGCGAGAAAAAGCGATTTCGGCAATAAAATTTAAAACGCGTGTAAAACATAAACCAAACGATGAAATTGGTTATTTCTTCATGTATAATGATCAACTCGATACTCCCTAGCCCCCAACAGCCTTTTTTTTCATAACACTTTAACCAGAGTGACGGGAGAGCGGCATTTCAGAAAACGTGCTTATCTCGGCGAGAAAAAGCGATTTCGGCAATAAAATTTAAAACGCGTGTAAAACATAAACCAAACGATGAAATTGGTTATTTCTTCATGTATAATGATCAACTCGATACTCCCTAGCCCCCAACAGCCTTTTTTTTCATAACACTTTAACCAGAGTGACGGGAGAGCGGCATTTCAGAAAACGTGCTTATCTCGGCGAGAAAAAGCGATTTCGGCAATAAAATTTAAAACGCGTGTAAAACATAAACCAAACGATGAAATTGGTTATTTCTTCATGTATAATGATCAACTCGATACTCCCTAGCCCCCAACAGCCTTTTTTTTCATAACACTTTAACCAGAGTGACGGGAGAGCGGCATTTCAGAAAACGTGCTTATCTCGGCGAGAAAAAGCGATTTCGGCAATAAAATTTAAAACGCGTGTAAAACATAAACCAAACGATGAAATTGGTTATTTCTTCATGTATAATGATCAACTCGATACTCCCTAGCCCCCAACAGCCTTTTTTTTCATAACACTTTAACCAGAGTGACGGGAGAGCGGCATTTCAGAAAACGTGCTTATCTCGGCGAGAAAAAGCGATTTCGGCAATAAAATTTAAAACGCGTGTAAAACATAAACCAAACGATGAAATTGGTTATTTCTTCATGTATAATGATCAACTCGATACTCCCTAGCCCCCAACAGCCTTTTTTTTCATAACACTTTAACCAGAGTGACGGGAGAGCGGCATTTCAGAAAACGTGCTTATCTCGGCGAGAAAAAGCGATTTCGGCAATAAAATTTAAAACGCGTGTAAAACATAAACCAAACGATGAAATTGGTTATTTCTTCATGTATAATGATCAACTCGATACTCCCTAGCCCCCAACAGCCTTTTTTTTCATAACACTTTAACCAGAGTGACGGGAGAGCGGCATTTCAGAAAACGTGCTTATCTCGGCGAGAAAAAGCGATTTCGGCAATAAAATTTAAAACGCGTGTAAAACATAAACCAAACGATGAAATTGGTTATTTCTTCATGTATAATGATCAACTCGATACTCCCTAGCCCCCAACAGCCTTTTTTTTCATAACACTTTAACCAGAGTGACGGGAGAGCGGCATTTCAGAAAACGTGCTTATCTCGGCGAGAAAAAGCGATTTCGGCAATAAAATTTAAAACGCGTGTAAAACATAAACCAAACGATGAAATTGGTTATTTCTTCATGTATAATGATCAACTCGATACTCCCTAGCCCCCAACAGCCTTTTTTTTCATAACACTTTAACCAGAGTGACGGGAGAGCGGCATTTCAGAAAACGTGCTTATCTCGGCGAGAAAAAGCGATTTCGGCAATAAAATTTAAAACGCGTGTAAAACATAAACCAAACGATGAAATTGGTTATTTCTTCATGTATAATGATCAACTCGATACTCCCTAGCCCCCAACAGCCTTTTTTTTCATAACACTTTAACCAGAGTGACGGGAGAGCGGCATTTCAGAAAACGTGCTTATCTCGGCGAGAAAAAGCGATTTCGGCAATAAAATTTAAAACGCGTGTAAAACATAAACCAAACGATGAAATTGGTTATTTCTTCATGTATAATGATCAACTCGATACTCCCTAGCCCCCAACAGCCTTTTTTTTCATAACACTTTAACCAGAGTGACGGGAGAGCGGCATTTCAGAAAACGTGCTTATCTCGGCGAGAAAAAGCGATTTCGGCAATAAAATTTAAAACGCGTGTAAAACATAAACCAAACGATGAAATTGGTTATTTCTTCATGTATAATGATCAACTCGATACTCCCTAGCCCCCAACAGCCTTTTTTTTCATAACACTTTAACCAGAGTGACGGGAGAGCGGCATTTCAGAAAACGTGCTTATCTCGGCGAGAAAAAGCGATTTCGGCAATAAAATTTAAAACGCGTGTAAAACATAAACCAAACGATGAAATTGGTTATTTCTTCATGTATAATGATCAACTCGATACTCCCTAGCCCCCAACAGCCTTTTTTTTCATAACACTTTAACCAGAGTGACGGGAGAGCGGCATTTCAGAAAACGTGCTTATCTCGGCGAGAAAAAGCGATTTCGGCAATAAAATTTAAAACGCGTGTAAAACATAAACCAAACGATGAAATTGGTTATTTCTTCATGTATAATGATCAACTCGATACTCCCTAGCCCCCAACAGCCTTTTTTTTCATAACACTTTAACCAGAGTGACGGGAGAGCGGCATTTCAGAAAACGTGCTTATCTCGGCGAGAAAAAGCGATTTCGGCAATAAAATTTAAAACGCGTGTAAAACATAAACCAAACGATGAAATTGGTTATTTCTTCATGTATAATGATCAACTCGATACTCCCTAGCCCCCAACAGCCTTTTTTTTCATAACACTTTAACCAGAGTGACGGGAGAGCGGCATTTCAGAAAACGTGCTTATCTCGGCGAGAAAAAGCGATTTCGGCAATAAAATTTAAAACGCGTGTAAAACATAAACCAAACGATGAAATTGGTTATTTCTTCATGTATAATGATCAACTCGATACTCCCTAGCCCCCAACAGCCTTTTTTTTCATAACACTTTAACCAGAGTGACGGGAGAGCGGCATTTCAGAAAACGTGCTTATCTCGGCGAGAAAAAGCGATTTCGGCAATAAAATTTAAAACGCGTGTAAAACATAAACCAAACGATGAAATTGGTTATTTCTTCATGTATAATGATCAACTCGATACTCCCTAGCCCCCAACAGCCTTTTTTTTCATAACACTTTAACCAGAGTGACGGGAGAGCGGCATTTCAGAAAACGTGCTTATCTCGGCGAGAAAAAGCGATTTCGGCAATAAAATTTAAAACGCGTGTAAAACATAAACCAAACGATGAAATTGGTTATTTCTTCATGTATAATGATCAACTCGATACTCCCTAGCCCCCAACAGCCTTTTTTTTCATAACACTTTAACCAGAGTGACGGGAGAGCGGCATTTCAGAAAACGTGCTTATCTCGGCGAGAAAAAGCGATTTCGGCAATAAAATTTAAAACGCGTGTAAAACATAAACCAAACGATGAAATTGGTTATTTCTTCATGTATAATGATCAACTCGATACTCCCTAGCCCCCAACAGCCTTTTTTTTCATAACACTTTAACCAGAGTGACGGGAGAGCGGCATTTCAGAAAACGTGCTTATCTCGGCGAGAAAAAGCGATTTCGGCAATAAAATTTAAAACGCGTGTAAAACATAAACCAAACGTATGAAATTGGTTATTTCTTCATGTATAATGATCAACTCGATACTCCCTAGCCCCCAACAGCCTTTTTTTTCATAACACTTTAACCAGAGTGACGGGAGAGCGGCATTTCAGAAAACGTGCTTATCTCGGCGAGAAAAAGCGATTTCGGCAATAAAATTTAAAACGCGTGTAAAACATAAACCAAACGATGAAATTGGTTATTTCTTCATGTATAATGATCAACTCGATACTCCCTAGCCCCCAACAGCCTTTTTTTTCATAACACTTTAACCAGAGTGACGGGAGAGCGGCATTTCAGAAAACGTGCTTATCTCGGCGAGAAAAAGCGATTTCGGCAATAAAATTTAAAACGCGTGTAAAACATAAACCAAACGATGAAATTGGTTATTTCTTCATGTATAATGATCAACTCGATACTCCCTAGCCCCCAACAGCCTTTTTTTTCATAACACTTTAACCAGAGTGACGGGAGAGCGGCATTTCAGAAAACGTGCTTATCTCGGCGAGAAAAAGCGATTTCGGCAATAAAATTTAAAACGCGTGTAAAACATAAACCAAACGATGAAATTGGTTATTTCTTCATGTATAATGATCAACTCGATACTCCCTAGCCCCCAACAGCCTTTTTTTTCATAACACTTTAACCAGAGTGACGGGAGAGCGGCATTTCAGAAAACGTGCTTATCTCGGCGAGAAAAAGCGATTTCGGCAATAAAATTTAAAACGCGTGTAAAACATAAACCAAACGATGAAATTGGTTATTTCTTCATGTATAATGATCAACTCGATACTCCCTAGCCCCCAACAGCCTTTTTTTTCATAACACTTTAACCAGAGTGACGGGAGAGCGGCATTTCAGAAAACGTGCTTATCTCGGCGAGAAAAAGCGATTTCGGCAATAAAATTTAAAACGCGTGTAAAACATAAACCAAACGATGAAATTGGTTATTTCTTCATGTATAATGATCAACTCGATACTCCCTAGCCCCCAACAGCCTTTTTTTTCATAACACTTTAACCAGAGTGACGGGAGAGCGGCATTTCAGAAAACGTGCTTATCTCGGCGAGAAAAAGCGATTTCGGCAATAAAATTTAAAACGCGTGTAAAACATAAACCAAACGATGAAATTGGTTATTTCTTCATGTATAATGATCAACTCGATACTCCCTAGCCCCCAACAGCCTTTTTTTTCATAACACTTTAACCAGAGTGACGGGAGAGCGGCATTTCAGAAAACGTGCTTATCTCGGCGAGAAAAAGCGATTTCGGCAATAAAATTTAAAACGCGTGTAAAACATAAACCAAACGATGAAATTGGTTATTTCTTCATGTATAATGATCAACTCGATACTCCCTAGCCCCCAACAGCCTTTTTTTTCATAACACTTTAACCAGAGTGACGGGAGAGCGGCATTTCAGAAAACGTGCTTATCTCGGCGAGAAAAAGCGATTTCGGCAATAAAATTTAAAACGCGTGTAAAACATAAACCAAACGATGAAATTGGTTATTTCTTCATGTATAATGATCAACTCGATACTCCCTAGCCCCCAACAGCCTTTTTTTTCATAACACTTTAACCAGAGTGACGGGAGAGCGGCATTTCAGAAAACGTGCTTATCTCGGCGAGAAAAAGCGATTTCGGCAATAAAATTTAAAACGCGTGTAAAACATAAACCAAACGATGAAATTGGTTATTTCTTCATGTATAATGATCAACTCGATACTCCCTAGCCCCCAACAGCCTTTTTTTTCATAACACTTTAACCAGAGTGACGGGAGAGCGGCATTTCAGAAAACGTGCTTATCTCGGCGAGAAAAAGCGATTTCGGCAATAAAATTTAAAACGCGTGTAAAACATAAACCAAACGATGAAATTGGTTATTTCTTCATGTATAATGATCAACTCGATACTCCCTAGCCCCCAACAGCCTTTTTTTTCATAACACTTTAACCAGAGTGACGGGAGAGCGGCATTTCAGAAAACGTGCTTATCTCGGCGAGAAAAAGCGATTTCGGCAATAAAATTTAAAACGCGTGTAAAACATAAACCAAACGATGAAATTGGTTATTTCTTCATGTATAATGATCAACTCGATACTCCCTAGCCCCCAACAGCCTTTTTTTTCATAACACTTTAACCAGAGTGACGGGAGAGCGGCATTTCAGAAAACGTGCTTATCTCGGCGAGAAAAAGCGATTTCGGCAATAAAATTTAAAACGCGTGTAAAACATAAACCAAACGATGAAATTGGTTATTTCTTCATGTATAATGATCAACTCGATACTCCCTAGCCCCCAACAGCCTTTTTTTTCATAACACTTTAACCAGAGTGACGGGAGAGCGGCATTTCAGAAAACGTGCTTATCTCGGCGAGAAAAAGCGATTTCGGCAATAAAATTTAAAACGCGTGTAAAACATAAACCAAACGATGAAATTGGTTATTTCTTCATGTATAATGATCAACTCGATACTCCCTAGCCCCCAACAGCCTTTTTTTTCATAACACTTTAACCAGAGTGACGGGAGAGCGGCATTTCAGAAAACGTGCTTATCTCGGCGAGAAAAAGCGATTTCGGCAATAAAATTTAAAACGCGTGTAAAACATAAACCAAACGATGAAATTGGTTATTTCTTCATGTATAATGATCAACTCGATACTCCCTAGCCCCCAACAGCCTTTTTTTTCATAACACTTTAACCAGAGTGACGGGAGAGCGGCATTTCAGAAAACGTGCTTATCTCGGCGAGAAAAAGCGATTTCGGCAATAAAATTTAAAACGCGTGTAAAACATAAACCAAACGATGAAATTGGTTATTTCTTCATGTATAATGATCAACTCGATACTCCCTAGCCCCCAACAGCCTTTTTTTTCATAACACTTTAACCAGAGTGACGGGAGAGCGGCATTTCAGAAAACGTGCTTATCTCGGCGAGAAAAAGCGATTTCGGCAATAAAATTTAAAACGCGTGTAAAACATAAACCAAACGATGAAATTGGTTATTTCTTCATGTATAATGATCAACTCGATACTCCCTAGCCCCCAACAGCCTTTTTTTTCATAACACTTTAACCAGAGTGACGGGAGAGCGGCATTTCAGAAAACGTGCTTATCTCGGCGAGAAAAAGCGATTTCGGCAATAAAATTTAAAACGCGTGTAAAACATAAACCAAACGATGAAATTGGTTATTTCTTCATGTATAATGATCAACTCGATACTCCCTAGCCCCCAACAGCCTTTTTTTTCATAACACTTTAACCAGAGTGACGGGAGAGCGGCATTTCAGAAAACGTGCTTATCTCGGCGAGAAAAAGCGATTTCGGCAATAAAATTTAAAACGCGTGTAAAACATAAACCAAACGATGAAATTGGTTATTTCTTCATGTATAATGATCAACTCGATACTCCCTAGCCCCCAACAGCCTTTTTTTTCATAACACTTTAACCAGAGTGACGGGAGAGCGGCATTTCAGAAAACGTGCTTATCTCGGCGAGAAAAAGCGATTTCGGCAATAAAATTTAAAACGCGTGTAAAACATAAACCAAACGATGAAATTGGTTATTTCTTCATGTATAATGATCAACTCGATACTCCCTAGCCCCCAACAGCCTTTTTTTTCATAACACTTTAACCAGAGTGACGGGAGAGCGGCATTTCAGAAAACGTGCTTATCTCGGCGAGAAAAAGCGATTTCGGCAATAAAATTTAAAACGCGTGTAAAACATAAACCAAACGATGAAATTGGTTATTTCTTCATGTATAATGATCAACTCGATACTCCCTAGCCCCCAACAGCCTTTTTTTTCATAACACTTTAACCAGAGTGACGGGAGAGCGGCATTTCAGAAAACGTGCTTATCTCGGCGAGAAAAAGCGATTTCGGCAATAAAATTTAAAACGCGTGTAAAACATAAACCAAACGATGAAATTGGTTATTTCTTCATGTATAATGATCAACTCGATACTCCCTAGCCCCCAACAGCCTTTTTTTTCATAACACTTTAACCAGAGTGACGGGAGAGCGGCATTTCAGAAAACGTGCTTATCTCGGCGAGAAAAAGCGATTTCGGCAATAAAATTTAAAACGCGTGTAAAACATAAACCAAACGATGAAATTGGTTATTTCTTCATGTATAATGATCAACTCGATACTCCCTAGCCCCCAACAGCCTTTTTTTTCATAACACTTTAACCAGAGTGACGGGAGAGCGGCATTTCAGAAAACGTGCTTATCTCGGCGAGAAAAAGCGATTTCGGCAATAAAATTTAAAACGCGTGTAAAACATAAACCAAACGATGAAATTGGTTATTTCTTCATGTATAATGATCAACTCGATACTCCCTAGCCCCCAACAGCCTTTTTTTTCATAACACTTTAACCAGAGTGACGGGAGAGCGGCATTTCAGAAAACGTGCTTATCTCGGCGAGAAAAAGCGATTTCGGCAATAAAATTTAAAACGCGTGTAAAACATAAACCAAACGATGAAATTGGTTATTTCTTCATGTATAATGATCAACTCGATACTCCCTAGCCCCCAACAGCCTTTTTTTTCATAACACTTTAACCAGAGTGACGGGAGAGCGGCATTTCAGAAAACGTGCTTATCTCGGCGAGAAAAAGCGATTTCGGCAATAAAATTTAAAACGCGTGTAAAACATAAACCAAACGATGAAATTGGTTATTTCTTCATGTATAATGATCAACTCGATACTCCCTAGCCCCCAACAGCCTTTTTTTTCATAACACTTTAACCAGAGTGACGGGAGAGCGGCATTTCAGAAAACGTGCTTATCTCGGCGAGAAAAAGCGATTTCGGCAATAAAATTTAAAACGCGTGTAAAACATAAACCAAACGATGAAATTGGTTATTTCTTCATGTATAATGATCAACTCGATACTCCCTAGCCCCCAACAGCCTTTTTTTTCATAACACTTTAACCAGAGTGACGGGAGAGCGGCATTTCAGAAAACGTGCTTATCTCGGCGAGAAAAAGCGATTTCGGCAATAAAATTTAAAACGCGTGTAAAACATAAACCAAACGATGAAATTGGTTATTTCTTCATGTATAATGATCAACTCGATACTCCCTAGCCCCCAACAGCCTTTTTTTTCATAACACTTTAACCAGAGTGACGGGAGAGCGGCATTTCAGAAAACGTGCTTATCTCGGCGAGAAAAAGCGATTTCGGCAATAAAATTTAAAACGCGTGTAAAACATAAACCAAACGATGAAATTGGTTATTTCTTCATGTATAATGATCAACTCGATACTCCCTAGCCCCCAACAGCCTTTTTTTTCATAACACTTTAACCAGAGTGACGGGAGAGCGGCATTTCAGAAAACGTGCTTATCTCGGCGAGAAAAAGCGATTTCGGCAATAAAATTTAAAACGCGTGTAAAACATAAACCAAACGATGAAATTGGTTATTTCTTCATGTATAATGATCAACTCGATACTCCCTAGCCCCCAACAGCCTTTTTTTTCATAACACTTTAACCAGAGTGACGGGAGAGCGGCATTTCAGAAAACGTGCTTATCTCGGCGAGAAAAAGCGATTTCGGCAATAAAATTTAAAACGCGTGTAAAACATAAACCAAACGATGAAATTGGTTATTTCTTCATGTATAATGATCAACTCGATACTCCCTAGCCCCCAACAGCCTTTTTTTTCATAACACTTTAACCAGAGTGACGGGAGAGCGGCATTTCAGAAAACGTGCTTATCTCGGCGAGAAAAAGCGATTTCGGCAATAAAATTTAAAACGCGTGTAAAACATAAACCAAACGATGAAATTGGTTATTTCTTCATGTATAATGATCAACTCGATACTCCCTAGCCCCCAACAGCCTTTTTTTTCATAACACTTTAACCAGAGTGACGGGAGAGCGGCATTTCAGAAAACGTGCTTATCTCGGCGAGAAAAAGCGATTTCGGCAATAAAATTTAAAACGCGTGTAAAACATAAACCAAACGATGAAATTGGTTATTTCTTCATGTATAATGATCAACTCGATACTCCCTAGCCCCCAACAGCCTTTTTTTTCATAACACTTTAACCAGAGTGACGGGAGAGCGGCATTTCAGAAAACGTGCTTATCTCGGCGAGAAAAAGCGATTTCGGCAATAAAATTTAAAACGCGTGTAAAACATAAACCAAACGATGAAATTGGTTATTTCTTCATGTATAATGATCAACTCGATACTCCCTAGCCCCCAACAGCCTTTTTTTTCATAACACTTTAACCAGAGTGACGGGAGAGCGGCATTTCAGAAAACGTGCTTATCTCGGCGAGAAAAAGCGATTTCGGCAATAAAATTTAAAACGCGTGTAAAACATAAACCAAACGATGAAATTGGTTATTTCTTCATGTATAATGATCAACTCGATACTCCCTAGCCCCCAACAGCCTTTTTTTTCATAACACTTTAACCAGAGTGACGGGAGAGCGGCATTTCAGAAAACGTGCTTATCTCGGCGAGAAAAAGCGATTTCGGCAATAAAATTTAAAACGCGTGTAAAACATAAACCAAACGATGAAATTGGTTATTTCTTCATGTATAATGATCAACTCGATACTCCCTAGCCCCCAACAGCCTTTTTTTTCATAACACTTTAACCAGAGTGACGGGAGAGCGGCATTTCAGAAAACGTGCTTATCTCGGCGAGAAAAAGCGATTTCGGCAATAAAATTTAAAACGCGTGTAAAACATAAACCAAACGATGAAATTGGTTATTTCTTCATGTATAATGATCAACTCGATACTCCCTAGCCCCCAACAGCCTTTTTTTTCATAACACTTTAACCAGAGTGACGGGAGAGCGGCATTTCAGAAAACGTGCTTATCTCGGCGAGAAAAAGCGATTTCGGCAATAAAATTTAAAACGCGTGTAAAACATAAACCAAACGATGAAATTGGTTATTTCTTCATGTATAATGATCAACTCGATACTCCCTAGCCCCCAACAGCCTTTTTTTTCATAACACTTTAACCAGAGTGACGGGAGAGCGGCATTTCAGAAAACGTGCTTATCTCGGCGAGAAAAAGCGATTTCGGCAATAAAATTTAAAACGCGTGTAAAACATAAACCAAACGATGAAATTGGTTATTTCTTCATGTATAATGATCAACTCGATACTCCCTAGCCCCCAACAGCCTTTTTTTTCATAACACTTTAACCAGAGTGACGGGAGAGCGGCATTTCAGAAAACGTGCTTATCTCGGCGAGAAAAAGCGATTTCGGCAATAAAATTTAAAACGCGTGTAAAACATAAACCAAACGATGAAATTGGTTATTTCTTCATGTATAATGATCAACTCGATACTCCCTAGCCCCCAACAGCCTTTTTTTTCATAACACTTTAACCAGAGTGACGGGAGAGCGGCATTTCAGAAAACGTGCTTATCTCGGCGAGAAAAAGCGATTTCGGCAATAAAATTTAAAACGCGTGTAAAACATAAACCAAACGATGAAATTGGTTATTTCTTCATGTATAATGATCAACTCGATACTCCCTAGCCCCCAACAGCCTTTTTTTTCATAACACTTTAACCAGAGTGACGGGAGAGCGGCATTTCAGAAAACGTGCTTATCTCGGCGAGAAAAAGCGATTTCGGCAATAAAATTTAAAACGCGTGTAAAACATAAACCAAACGATGAAATTGGTTATTTCTTCATGTATAATGATCAACTCGATACTCCCTAGCCCCCAACAGCCTTTTTTTTCATAACACTTTAACCAGAGTGACGGGAGAGCGGCATTTCAGAAAACGTGCTTATCTCGGCGAGAAAAAGCGATTTCGGCAATAAAATTTAAAACGCGTGTAAAACATAAACCAAACGATGAAATTGGTTATTTCTTCATGTATAATGATCAACTCGATACTCCCTAGCCCCCAACAGCCTTTTTTTTCATAACACTTTAACCAGAGTGACGGGAGAGCGGCATTTCAGAAAACGTGCTTATCTCGGCGAGAAAAAGCGATTTCGGCAATAAAATTTAAAACGCGTGTAAAACATAAACCAAACGATGAAATTGGTTATTTCTTCATGTATAATGATCAACTCGATACTCCCTAGCCCCCAACAGCCTTTTTTTTCATAACACTTTAACCAGAGTGACGGGAGAGCGGCATTTCAGAAAACGTGCTTATCTCGGCGAGAAAAAGCGATTTCGGCAATAAAATTTAAAACGCGTGTAAAACATAAACCAAACGATGAAATTGGTTATTTCTTCATGTATAATGATCAACTCGATACTCCCTAGCCCCCAACAGCCTTTTTTTTCATAACACTTTAACCAGAGTGACGGGAGAGCGGCATTTCAGAAAACGTGCTTATCTCGGCGAGAAAAAGCGATTTCGGCAATAAAATTTAAAACGCGTGTAAAACATAAACCAAACGATGAAATTGGTTATTTCTTCATGTATAATGATCAACTCGATACTCCCTAGCCCCCAACAGCCTTTTTTTTCATAACACTTTAACCAGAGTGACGGGAGAGCGGCCGGCATTTCAGAAAACGTGCTTATCTCGGCGAGAAAAAGCGATTTCGGCAATAAAATTTAAAACGCGTGTAAAACATAAACCAAACGATGAAATTGGTTATTTCTTCATGTATAATGATCAACTCGATACTCCCTAGCCCCCAACAGCCTTTTTTTTCATAACACTTTAACCAGAGTGACGGGAGAGCGGCATTTCAGAAAACGTGCTTATCTCGGCGAGAAAAAGCGATTTCGGCAATAAAATTTAAAACGCGTGTAAAACATAAACCAAACGATGAAATTGGTTATTTCTTCATGTATAATGATCAACTCGATACTCCCTAGCCCCCAACAGCCTTTTTTTTCATAACACTTTAACCAGAGTGACGGGAGAGCGGCATTTCAGAAAACGTGCTTATCTCGGCGAGAAAAAGCGATTTCGGCAATAAAATTTAAAACGCGTGTAAAACATAAACCAAACGATGAAATTGGTTATTTCTTCATGTATAATGATCAACTCGATACTCCCTAGCCCCCAACAGCCTTTTTTTTCATAACACTTTAACCAGAGTGACGGGAGAGCGGCATTTCAGAAAACGTGCTTATCTCGGCGAGAAAAAGCGATTTCGGCAATAAAATTTAAAACGCGTGTAAAACATAAACCAAACGATGAAATTGGTTATTTCTTCATGTATAATGATCAACTCGATACTCCCTAGCCCCCAACAGCCTTTTTTTTCATAACACTTTAACCAGAGTGACGGGAGAGCGGCATTTCAGAAAACGTGCTTATCTCGGCGAGAAAAAGCGATTTCGGCAATAAAATTTAAAACGCGTGTAAAACATAAACCAAACGATGAAATTGGTTATTTCTTCATGTATAATGATCAACTCGATACTCCCTAGCCCCCAACAGCCTTTTTTTTCATAACACTTTAACCAGAGTGACGGGAGAGCGGCATTTCAGAAAACGTGCTTATCTCGGCGAGAAAAAGCGATTTCGGCAATAAAATTTAAAACGCGTGTAAAACATAAACCAAACGATGAAATTGGTTATTTCTTCATGTATAATGATCAACTCGATACTCCCTAGCCCCCAACAGCCTTTTTTTTCATAACACTTTAACCAGAGTGACGGGAGAGCGGCATTTCAGAAAACGTGCTTATCTCGGCGAGAAAAAGCGATTTCGGCAATAAAATTTAAAACGCGTGTAAAACATAAACCAAACGATGAAATTGGTTATTTCTTCATGTATAATGATCAACTCGATACTCCCTAGCCCCCAACAGCCTTTTTTTTCATAACACTTTAACCAGAGTGACGGGAGAGCGGCATTTCAGAAAACGTGCTTATCTCGGCGAGAAAAAGCGATTTCGGCAATAAAATTTAAAACGCGTGTAAAACATAAACCAAACGATGAAATTGGTTATTTCTTCATGTATAATGATCAACTCGATACTCCCTAGCCCCCAACAGCCTTTTTTTTCATAACACTTTAACCAGAGTGACGGGAGAGCGGCATTTCAGAAAACGTGCTTATCTCGGCGAGAAAAAGCGATTTCGGCAATAAAATTTAAAACGCGTGTAAAACATAAACCAAACGATGAAATTGGTTATTTCTTCATGTATAATGATCAACTCGATACTCCCTAGCCCCCAACAGCCTTTTTTTTCATAACACTTTAACCAGAGTGACGGGAGAGCGGCATTTCAGAAAACGTGCTTATCTCGGCGAGAAAAAGCGATTTCGGCAATAAAATTTAAAACGCGTGTAAAACATAAACCAAACGATGAAATTGGTTATTTCTTCATGTATAATGATCAACTCGATACTCCCTAGCCCCCAACAGCCTTTTTTTTCATAACACTTTAACCAGAGTGACGGGAGAGCGGCATTTCAGAAAACGTGCTTATCTCGGCGAGAAAAAGCGATTTCGGCAATAAAATTTAAAACGCGTGTAAAACATAAACCAAACGATGAAATTGGTTATTTCTTCATGTATAATGATCAACTCGATACTCCCTAGCCCCCAACAGCCTTTTTTTTCATAACACTTTAACCAGAGTGACGGGAGAGCGGCATTTCAGAAAACGTGCTTATCTCGGCGAGAAAAAGCGATTTCGGCAATAAAATTTAAAACGCGTGTAAAACATAAACCAAACGATGAAATTGGTTATTTCTTCATGTATAATGATCAACTCGATACTCCCTAGCCCCCAACAGCCTTTTTTTTCATAACACTTTAACCAGAGTGACGGGAGAGCGGCATTTCAGAAAACGTGCTTATCTCGGCGAGAAAAAGCGATTTCGGCAATAAAATTTAAAACGCGTGTAAAACATAAACCAAACGATGAAATTGGTTATTTCTTCATGTATAATGATCAACTCGATACTCCCTAGCCCCCAACAGCCTTTTTTTTCATAACACTTTAACCAGAGTGACGGGAGAGCGGCATTTCAGAAAACGTGCTTATCTCGGCGAGAAAAAGCGATTTCGGCAATAAAATTTAAAACGCGTGTAAAACATAAACCAAACGATGAAATTGGTTATTTCTTCATGTATAATGATCAACTCGATACTCCCTAGCCCCCAACAGCCTTTTTTTTCATAACACTTTAACCAGAGTGACGGGAGAGCGGCATTTCAGAAAACGTGCTTATCTCGGCGAGAAAAAGCGATTTCGGCAATAAAATTTAAAACGCGTGTAAAACATAAACCAAACGATGAAATTGGTTATTTCTTCATGTATAATGATCAACTCGATACTCCCTAGCCCCCAACAGCCTTTTTTTTCATAACACTTTAACCAGAGTGACGGGAGAGCGGCATTTCAGAAAACGTGCTTATCTCGGCGAGAAAAAGCGATTTCGGCAATAAAATTTAAAACGCGTGTAAAACATAAACCAAACGATGAAATTGGTTATTTCTTCATGTATAATGATCAACTCGATACTCCCTAGCCCCCAACAGCCTTTTTTTTCATAACACTTTAACCAGAGTGACGGGAGAGCGGCATTTCAGAAAACGTGCTTATCTCGGCGAGAAAAAGCGATTTCGGCAATAAAATTTAAAACGCGTGTAAAACATAAACCAAACGATGAAATTGGTTATTTCTTCATGTATAATGATCAACTCGATACTCCCTAGCCCCCAACAGCCTTTTTTTTCATAACACTTTAACCAGAGTGACGGGAGAGCGGCATTTCAGAAAACGTGCTTATCTCGGCGAGAAAAAGCGATTTCGGCAATAAAATTTAAAACGCGTGTAAAACATAAACCAAACGATGAAATTGGTTATTT
The DNA here is from genome assembly GCF_054491065.1 of Syngnathus leptorhynchus. NCBI lineage: Eukaryota > Metazoa > Chordata > Actinopteri > Syngnathiformes > Syngnathidae > Syngnathus > Syngnathus leptorhynchus. The sequence continues at coordinate 131,963 of NW_028232105.1, read as the reverse complement.
CTTCATGTATAATGATCAACTCGATACTCCCTAGCCCCCAACAGCCTTTTTTTTCATAACACTTTAACCAGAGTGACGGGAGAGCGGCATTTCAGAAAACGTGCTTATCTCGGCGAGAAAAAGCGATTTCGGCAATAAAATTTAAAACGCGTGTAAAACATAAACCAAACGATGAAATTGGTTATTTCTTCATGTATAATGATCAACTCGATACTCCCTAGCCCCCAACAGCCTTTTTTTTCATAACACTTTAACCAGAGTGACGGGAGAGCGGCATTTCAGAAAACGTGCTTATCTCGGCGAGAAAAAGCGATTTCGGCAATAAAATTTAAAACGCGTGTAAAACATAAACCAAACGATGAAATTGGTTATTTCTTCATGTATAATGATCAACTCGATACTCCCTAGCCCCCAACAGCCTTTTTTTTCATAACACTTTAACCAGAGTGACGGGAGAGCGGCATTTCAGAAAACGTGCTTATCTCGGCGAGAAAAAGCGATTTCGGCAATAAAATTTAAAACGCGTGTAAAACATAAACCAAACGATGAAATTGGTTATTTCTTCATGTATAATGATCAACTCGATACTCCCTAGCCCCCAACAGCCTTTTTTTTCATAACACTTTAACCAGAGTGACGGGAGAGCGGCATTTCAGAAAACGTGCTTATCTCGGCGAGAAAAAGCGATTTCGGCAATAAAATTTAAAACGCGTGTAAAACATAAACCAAACGATGAAATTGGTTATTTCTTCATGTATAATGATCAACTCGATACTCCCTAGCCCCCAACAGCCTTTTTTTTCATAACACTTTAACCAGAGTGACGGGAGAGCGGCATTTCAGAAAACGTGCTTATCTCGGCGAGAAAAAGCGATTTCGGCAATAAAATTTAAAACGCGTGTAAAACATAAACCAAACGATGAAATTGGTTATTTCTTCATGTATAAATGATCAACTCGATACTCCCTAGCCCCCAACAGCCTTTTTTTTCATAACACTTTAACCAGAGTGACGGGAGAGCGGCATTTCAGAAAACGTGCTTATCTCGGCGAGAAAAAGCGATTTCGGCAATAAAATTTAAAACGCGTGTAAAACATAAACCAAACGATGAAATTGGTTATTTCTTCATGTATAATGATCAACTCGATACTCCCTAGCCCCCAACAGCCTTTTTTTTCATAACACTTTAACCAGAGTGACGGGAGAGCGGCATTTCAGAAAACGTGCTTATCTCGGCGAGAAAAAGCGATTTCGGCAATAAAATTTAAAACGCGTGTAAAACATAAACCAAACGATGAAATTGGTTATTTCTTCATGTATAATGATCAACTCGATACTCCCTAGCCCACAACAGCCTTTTTTTTCATAACACTTTAACCAGAGTGACGGGAGAGCGGCATTTCAGAAAACGTGCTTATCTCGGCGAGAAAAAGCGATTTCGGCAATAAAATTTAAAACGCGTGTAAAACATAAACCAAACGATGAAATTGGTTATTTCTTCATGTATAATGATCAACTCGATACTCCCTAGCCCCCAACAGCCTTTTTTTTCATAACACTTTAACCACAGTGACGGGAGAGCGGCATTTCAGAAAACGTGCTTATCTCGGCGAGAAAAAGCGATTTCGGCAATAAAATTTAAAACGCGTGTAAAACATAAACCAAACGATGAAATTGGTTATTTCTTCATGTATAATGATCAACTCGATACTCCCTAGCCCCCAACAGCCTTTTTTTTCATAACACTTTAACCAGAGTGACGGGAGAGCGGCATTTCAGAAAACGTGCTTATCTCGGCGAGAAAAAGCGATTTCGGCAATAAAATTTAAAATGCGTGTAAAACATAAACCAAACGATGAAATTGGTTATTTCTTCATGTATAATGATCAACTCGATACTCCCTAGCCCCCAACAGCCTTTTTTTCCATAACACTTTAACCAGAGTGACGGGAGAGCGGCATTTCAGAAAACGTGCTTATCTCGGCGAGAAAAAGCGATTTCGGCAATAAAATTTAAAACGCGTGTAAAACATAAACCAAACGATGAAATTGGTTATTTCTTCATGTATAATGATCAACTCGATACTCCCTAGCCCCCAACAGCCTTTTTTTTCACAACACTTTAACCAGAGTGACGGGAGAGCGGCATTTCAGAAAACGTTCTTATCTCGGCGAGAAAAAGTGATTTTGGCAATAAAATTTAAAACGCGTGTAAAACATAAACCAAACGATGAAATTGGTTATTTCTTCATGTATAATGATCAACTCGATACTCCCTAGCCCCCAACAGCCTTTTTTTTCATAACACTTTAACCAGAGTGACGGGAAAGCGGCATTTCAGAAAACGTGCTTATCTCGGCGAGAAAAAGCGATTTCGGCAATAAAATTTAAAACGCGTGTAAAACATAAACCAAACGATGAAATTGGTTATTTCTTCATGTATAATGATCAACTCGATACTCCCTGGCCCCCAACAGCCTTTTTTTTCATAACACTTTAACCAGAGTGACGGGAGAGCGGCATTTCAGAAAACGTGCTTATCTCGGCGAGAAAAAGCGATTTCGGCAATAAAATTTAAAACGCGTGTAAAACATAAACCAAACGATGAAATTGGTTATTTCTTCATGTATAATGATCAACTCGATACTCCCTAGCCCCCAACAGCCTTTTTTTTCATAACACTTTAACCAGAGTGACGGGAGACCGGCATTTCAGAAAACGTGCTTATCTCGGCGAGAAAAAGCGATTTCGGCAATAAAATTTAAAACGCGTGTAAAACATAAACCAAACGATAAAAATTGGTTATTTCTTCATGTATAATGATCAACTCGATACTCCCTAGCCCCCAACAGCCTTTTTTTTCATAACACTTTAGCCAGAGTGACGGGAGAGCGGCATTTCAGAAAACGTGCTTATCTCGGCGAGAAAAAGCGATTTCAGCAATAAAATTTAAAACGCGTGTAAAACATAAACCAAACGATGAAATTGGTTATTTCTTCATGTATAATGATCAACTCGATACTCCCTAGCCCCCAACAGCCTTTTTTTTCATAACACTTTAACCAGAGTGACGGGAGAGCGGCATTTCAGAAAACGTGCTTATCTCGGCGAGAAAAAGCGATTTCGGCAATAAAATTTAAAACGCGTGTAAAACATAAACCAAACGATGAAATTGGTTATTTCTTCATGTATAATGATCAACTCGATACTCCCTAGCCCCCAACAGCCTTTTTTTTCATAACACTTTAACCAGAGTGACGGGAGAGCGGCATTTCAGAAAACGTGCTTATCTCGGCGAGAAAAAGCGATTTCGGCAATAAAATTTAAAACGCGTGTAAAACATAAACCAAACGATGAAATTGGTTATTTCTTCATGTATAATGATCAACTCGATACTCCCTAGCCCCCAACAGCCTTTTTTTTCATAACACTTTAACCAGAGTGACGGGAGAGCGGCATTTCAGAAAACGTGCTTATCTCGGCGAGAAAAAGCGATTTCGGCAATAAAATTTAAAACGCGTGTAAAACATAAACCAAACGATGAAATTGGTTATTTCTTCATGTATAATGATCAACTCGATATTCCCTAGCCCCCAACAGCCTTTTTTTTCATAACACTTTAACCAGAGTGACGGGAGAGCGGCATTTCAGAAAACGTGCTTATCTCGGCGAGAAAAAGCGATTTCGGCAATAAAATTTAAAACGCGTGTAAAACATAAACCAAACGATGAAATTGGTTATTTCTTCATGTATAATGATCAACTCGATACTCCCTAGCCCCCAACAGCCTTTTTTTTCATAACACTTTAACCAGAGTGACGGGAGAGCGGCATTTCAGAAAACGTGCTTATCTCGGCGAGAAAAAGCGATTTCGGCAATAAAATTTAAAACGCGTGTAAAACATAAACCAAACGATGAAATTGGTTATTTCTTCATGTATAATGATCAACTCGATACTCCCTAGCCCCCAACAGCCTTTTTTTTCACAACACTTTAACCAGAGTGACGGGAGAGCGGCATTTCAGAAAACGTGCTTATCTCGGCGAGAAAAAGTGATTTTGGCAATAAAATTTAAAACGCGTGTAAAACATAAACCAAACGATGAAATTGGTTATTTCTTCATGTATAATGATCAACTCGATACTCCCTAGCCCCCAACAGCCTTTTTTTTCATAACACTTTAACCAGAGTGACGGGAAAGCGGCATTTCAGAAAACGTGCTTATCTCGGCGAGAAAAAGCGATTTCGGCAATAAAATTTAAAACGCGTGTAAAACATAAACCAAACGATGAAATTGGTTATTTCTTCATGTATAATGATCAACTCGATACTCCCTAGCCCCCAACAGCCTTTTTTTTCATAACACTTTAACCAGAGTGACGGGAGAGCGGCATTTCAGAAAACGTGCTTATCTCGGCGAGAAAAAGCGATTTCGGCAATAAAATTTAAAACGCGTGTAAAACATAAACCAAACGATGAAATTGGTTATTTCTTCATGTATAATGATCAACTCGATACTCCCTAGCCCCCAACAGCCTTTTTTTTCATAATACTTTAACCAGAGTGACGGGAGACCGGCATTTCAGAAAACGTGCTTATCTCGGCGAGAAAAAGCGATTTCGGCAATAAAATTTAAAACGCGTGTAAAACATAAACCAAACGATAAAAATTGGTTATTTCTTCATGTATAATGATCAACTCGATACTCCCTAGCCCCCAACAGCCTTTTTTTTCATAACACTTTAGCCAGAGTGACGGGAGAGCGGCATTTCAGAAAACGTGCTTATCTCGGCGAGAAAAAGCGATTTCAGCAATAAAATTTAAAACGCGTGTAAAACATAAACCAAACGATGAAATTGGTTATTTCTTCATGTATAATGATCAACTCGATACTCCCTAGCCCCCAACAGCCTTTTTTTTCATAACACTTTAACCAGAGTGACGGGAGAGCGGCATTTCAGAAAACGTGCTTATCTCGGCGAGAAAAAGCGATTTCGGCAATAAAATTTAAAACGCGTGTAAAACATAAACCAAACGATGAAATTGGTTATTTCTTCATGTATAATGATCAACTCGATACTCCCTAGCCCCCAACAGCCTTTTTTTTCATAACACTTTAACCAGAGTGACGGGAAAGCGGCATTTCAGAAAACGTGCTTATCTCGGCGAGAAAAAGCGATTTCGGCAATAAAATTTAAAACGCGTGTAAAACATAAACCAAACGATGAAATTGGTTATTTCTTCATGTATAATGATCAACTCGATACTCCCTAGCCCCCAACAGCCTTTTTTTTCATAACACTTTAACCAGAGTGACGGGAGAGCGGCATTTCAGAAAACGTGCTTATCTCGGCGAGAAAAAGCGATTTCGGCAATAAAATTTAAAACGCGTGTAAAACATAAACCAAACGATGAAATTGGTTATTTCTTCATGTATAATGATCAACTCGATACTCCCTAGCCCCCAACAGCCTTTTTTTTCATAACACTTTAACCAGAGTGACGGGAGAGCGGCATTTCAGAAAACGTGCTTATCTCGGCGAGAACAAGCGATTTCGGCAATAAAATTTAAAACGCGTGTAAAACATAAACCAAACGATGAAATTGGTTATTTCTTCATGTATAATGATCAACTCGATACTCCCTAGCCCCCAACAGCCTTTTTTTTCATAACACTTTAACCAGAGTGACGGGAGAGCGGCATTTCAGAAAACGTGCTTATCTCGGCGAGAAAAAGCGATTTCGGCAATAAAATTTAAAACGCGTGTAAAACATAAACCAAACGATGAAATTGGTTATTTCTTCATGTATAATGATCAACTCGATACTCCCTAGCCCCCAACAGCCTTTTTTTTCATAACACTTTAACCAGAGTGACGGGAGAGCGGCATTTCAGAAAACGTGCTTATCTCGGCGAGAAAAAGCGATTTCGGCAATAAAATTTAAAACGCGTGTAAAACATAAACCAAACGATGAAATTGGTTATTTCTTCATGTATAATGATCAACTCGATACTCCCTAGCCCCCATCAGCCTTTTTTTTCATAACACTTTAACCAGAGTGACGGGAGAGCGGCATTTCAGAAAACGTGCTTATCTCGGCGAGAAAAAGCGATTTCGGCAATAAAATTTAAAACGCGTGTAAAACATAAACCAAACGATGAAATTGGTTATTTCTTCATGTATAATGATCAACTCGATACTCCCTAGCCCCCAACAGCCTTTTTTTTTTATAACACTTTAACCAGAGTGACGGGAGAGCGGCATTTCAGAAAACGTGCTTATCTCGGCGAGAAAAAGCGATTTCGGCAATAAAATTTAAAACGCGTGTAAAACATAAACCAAACGATGAAATTGGTTATTTCTTCATGTATAATGATCAACTCGATACTCCCTAGCCCCCAACAGCCTTTTTTTTCATAACACTTTAACCAGAGTGACGGGAGAGCGGCATTTCAGAAAACGTGCTTATCTCGGCGAGAAAAAGCGATTTCGGCAATAAAATTTAAAACGCGTGTAAAACATAAACCAAACGATGAAATTGGTTATTTCTTCATGTATAATGATCAACTCGATACTCCCTAGCCCCCAACAGCCTTTTTTTTCATAACACTTTAACCAGAGTGACGGGAGAGCGGCATTTCAGAAAACGTGCTTATCTCGGCGAGAAAAAGCGATTTCGGCAATAAAATTTAAAACGCGTGTAAAACATAAACCAAACGATGAAATTGGTTATTTCTTCATGTATAATGATCAACTCGATACTCCCTAGCCCCCAACAGCCTTTTTTTTCAAAAAACTTTAACCGGAGTGACGGGAGAGCGGCATTTCAGAAAACGTGCTTATCTCGGCGAGAAAAAGCGATTTTGGCAATAAAATTTAAAACGCGTGTAAAACATAAACCAAAAGATGAAATTGGTTATTTCTTCATGTATAATGATCAACTCGATACTCCCTAGCCCCCAACAGCCTTTTTTTTCATAACACTTTAACCAGAGTGACGGGAGAGCGGCATTTCAGAAAACGTGCTTATCTCGGCGAGAAAAAGCGATTTCGGCAATAAAATTTAAAACGCGTGTAAAACATAAACCAAACGATGAAATTGGTTATTTCTTCATGTATAATGATCAACTCGATACTCCCTAGCCCCCAACAGCCTTTTTTTTCATAACACTTTAACCAGAGTGACGGGAGAGCGGCATTTCAGAAAACGTGCTTATCTCGGCGAGAAAAAGCGATTTCGGCAATAAAATTTAAAACGCGTGTAAAACATAAACCAAACGATGAAATTGGTTATTTCTTCATGTATAATGATCAACTCGATACTCCCTAGCCCCCAACAGCCTTTTTTTTCATAACACTTTAACCAGAGTGACGGGAGAGCGGCATTTCAGAAAACGTGCTTATCTCGGCGAGAAAAAGCGATTTCGGCAATAAAATTTAAAACGCGTGTAAAACATAAACCAAACGATGAAATTGGTTATTTCTTCATGTATAATGATCAACTCGATATTCCCTAGCCCCCAACAGCCTTTTTTTTCATAACACTTTAACCAGAGTGACGGGAGAGCGGCATTTCAGAAAACGTGCTTATCTCGGCGAGAAAAAGCGATTTCGGCAATAAAATTTAAAACGCGTGTAAAACATAAACCAAACGATGAAATTGGTTATTTCTTCATGTATAATGATCAACTCGATACTCCCTAGCCCCCAACAGCCTTTTTTTTCATAACACTTTAACCAGAGTGACGGGAGAGCGGCATTTCAGAAAACGTGCTTATCTCGGCGAGAAAAAGCGATTTCGGCAATAAAATTTAAAACGCGTGTAAAACATAAACCAAACGATGAAATTGGTTATTTCTTCATGTATAATGATCAACTCGATACTCCCTAGCCCCCAACAGCCTTTTTTTTCACAACACTTTAACCAGAGTGACGGGAGAGCGGCATTTCAGAAAACGTGCTTATCTCGGCGAGAAAAAGTGATTTTGGCAATAAAATTTAAAACGCGTGTAAAACATAAACCAAACGATGAAATTGGTTATTTCTTCATGTATAATGATCAACTCGATACTCCCTAGCCCCCAACAGCCTTTTTTTTCATAACACTTTAACCAGAGTGACGGGAAAGCGGCATTTCAGAAAACGTGCTTATCTCGGCGAGAAAAAGCGATTTCGGCAATAAAATTTAAAACGCGTGTAAAACATAAACCAAACGATGAAATTGGTTATTTCTTCATGTATAATGATCAACTCGATACTCCCTAGCCCCCAACAGCCTTTTTTTTCATAACACTTTAACCAGAGTGACGGGAGAGCGGCATTTCAGAAAACGTGCTTATCTCGGCGAGAAAAAGCGATTTCGGCAATAAAATTTAAAACGCGTGTAAAACATAAACCAAACGATGAAATTGGTTATTTCTTCATGTATAATGATCAACTCGATACTCCCTAGCCCCCAACAGCCTTTTTTTTCATAATACTTTAACCAGAGTGACGGGAGACCGGCATTTCAGAAAACGTGCTTATCTCGGCGAGAAAAAGCGATTTCGGCAATAAAATTTAAAACGCGTGTAAAACATAAACCAAACGATGAAATTGGTTATTTCTTCATGTATAATGATCAACTCGATACTCCCTAGCCCCCAACAGCCTTTTTTTTCATAACACTTTAACCAGAGTGACGGGAGAGCGGCATTTCAGAAAACGTGCTTATCTCGGCGAGAAAAAGCGATTTCGGCAATAAAATTTAAAACGCGTGTAAAACATAAACCAAACGATGAAATTGGTTATTTCTTCATGTATAATGATCAACTCGATACTCCCTAGCCCCCAACAGCCTTTTTTTTCATAATACTTTAACCAGAGTGACGGGAGACCGGCATTTCAGAAAACGTGCTTATCTCGGCGAGAAAAAGCGATTTCGGCAATAAAATTTAAAACGCGTGTAAAACATAAACCAAACGATAAAAATTGGTTATTTCTTCATGTATAATGATCAACTCGATACTCCCTAGCCCCCAACAGCCTTTTTTTTCATAACACTTTAGCCAGAGTGACGGGAGAGCGGCATTTCAGAAAACGTGCTTATCTCGGCGAGAAAAAGCGATTTCAGCAATAAAATTTAAAACGCGTGTAAAACATAAACCAAACGATGAAATTGGTTATTTCTTCATGTATAATGATCAACTCGATACTCCCTAGCCCCCAACAGCCTTTTTTTTCATAACACTTTAACCAGAGTGACGGGAGAGCGGCATTTCAGAAAACGTGCTTATCTCGGCGAGAAAAAGCGATTTCGGCAATAAAATTTAAAACGCGTGTAAAACATAAACCAAACGATGAAATTGGTTATTTCTTCATGTATAATGATCAACTCGATACTCCCTAGCCCCCAACAGCCTTTTTTTTCATAACACTTTAACCAGAGTGACGGGAGAGCGGCATTTCAGAAAACGTGCTTATCTCGGCGAGAAAAAGCGATTTCGGCAATAAAATTTAAAACGCGTGTAAAACATAAACCAAACGATGAAATTGGTTATTTCTTCATGTATAATGATCAACTCGATACTCCCTAGCCCCCAACAGCCTTTTTTTTCATAACACTTTAACCAGAGTGACGGGAGAGCGGCATTTCAGAAAACGTGCTTATCTCGGCGAGAAAAAGCGATTTCGGCAATAAAATTTAAAACGCGTGTAAAACATAAACCAAACGATGAAATTGGTTATTTCTTCATGTATAATGATCAACTCGATACTCCCTAGCCCCCAACAGCCTTTTTTTTCATGACACTTTAACCAGAGTGACGGGAGAGCGGCATTTCAGAAAACGTGCTTATCTCGGCGAGAAAAAGCGATTTCGGCAATAAAATTTAAAACGCGTGTAAAACATAAACCAAACGATGAAATTGGTTATTTCTTCATGTATAATGATCAACTCGATACTCCCTAGCCCCCAACAGCCTTTTTTTTTTATAACACTTTAACCAGAGTGACGGGAGAGCGGCATTTCAGAAAACGTGCTTATCTCGGCGAGAAAAAGCGATTTCGGCAATAAAATTTAAAACGCGTGTAAAACATAAACCAAACGATGAAATTGGTTATTTCTTCATGTATAATGATCAACTCGATACTCCCTAGCCCCCAACAGCCTTTTTTTTCATAACACTTTAACCAGAGTGACGGGAGAGCGGCATTTCAGAAAACGTGCTTATCTCGGCGAGAAAAAGCGATTTCGGCAATAAAATTTAAAACGCGTGTAAAACATAAACCAAACGATGAAATTGGTTATTTCTTCATGTATAATGATCAACTCGATACTCCCTAGCCCCCAACAGCCTTTTTTTTCATAACACTTTAACCAGAGTGACGGGAGAGCGGCATTTCAGAAAACGTGCTTATCTCGGCGAGAAAAAGCGATTTCGGCAATAAAATTTAAAACGCGTGTAAAACATAAACCAAACGATGAAATTGGTTATTTCTTCATGTATAATGATCAACTCGATACTCCCTAGCCCCCAACAGCCTTTTTTTTCAAAAAACTTTAACCGGAGTGACGGGAGAGCGGCATTTCAGAAAACGTGCTTATCTCGGCGAGAAAAAGCGATTTTGGCAATAAAATTTAAAACGCGTGTAAAACATAAACCAAACGATGAAATTGGTTATTTCTTCATGTATAATGATCAACTCGATACTCCCTAGCCCCCAACAGCCTTTTTTTTCATAACACTTTAACCAGAGTGACGGGAGAGCGGCATTTCAGAAAACGTGCTTATCTCGGCGAGAAAAAGCGATTTCGGCAATAAAATTTAAAACGCGTGTAAAACATAAACCAAACGATGAAATTGGTTATTTCTTCATGTATAATGATCAACTCGATACTCCCTAGCCCCCAACAGCCTTTTTTTTCATAACACTTTAACCAGAGTGACGGGAGAGCGGCATTTCAGAAAACGTGCTTATCTCGGCGAGAAAAAGCGATTTCGGCAATAAAATTTAAAACGCGTGTAAAACATAAACCAAACGATGAAATTGGTTATTTCTTCATGTATAATGATCAACTCGATACTCCCTAGCCCCCAACAGCCTTTTTTTTTATAACACTTTAACCAGAGTGACGGGAGAGCGGCATTTCAGAAAACGTGCTTATCTCGGCGAGAAAAAGCGATTTCGGCAATAAAATTTAAAACGCGTGTAAAACATAAACCAAACGATGAAATTGGTTATTTCTTCATGTATAATGATCAACTCGATACTCCCTAGCCCCCAACAGCCTTTTTTTTCATAACACTTTAACCAGAGTGACGGGAGAGCGGCATTTCAGAAAACGTGCTTATCTCGGCGAGAAAAAGCGATTTCGGCAATAAAATTTAAAACGCGTGTAAAACATAAACCAAACGATGAAATTGGTTATTTCTTCATGTATAATGATCAACTCGATACTCCCTAGCCCCCAACAGCCTTTTTTTTCATAACACTTTAACCAGAGTGACGGGAGAGCGGCATTTCAGAAAACGTGCTTATCTCGGCGAGAAAAAGCGATTTCGGCAATAAAATTTAAAACGCGTGTAAAACATAAACCAAACGATGAAATTGGTTATTTCTTCATGTATAATGATCAACTCGATACTCCCTAGCCCCCAACAGCCTTTTTTTTCAAAAAACTTTAACCGGAGTGACGGGAGAGCGGCATTTCAGAAAACGTGCTTATCTCGGCGAGAAAAAGCGATTTTGGCAATAAAATTTAAAACGCGTGTAAAACATAAACCAAACGATGAAATTGGTTATTTCTTCATGTATAATGATCAACTCGATACTCCCTAGCCCCCAACAGCCTTTTTTTTCATAACACTTTAACCAGAGTGACGGGAGAGCGGCATTTCAGAAAACGTGCTTATCTCGGCGAGAAAAAGCGATTTCGGCAATAAAATTTAAAACGCGTGTAAAACATAAACCAAACGATGAAATTGGTTATTTCTTCATGTATAATGATCAACTCGATACTCCCTAGCCCCCAACAGCCTTTTTTTTCATAACACTTTAACCAGAGTGACGGGAGAGCGGCATTTCAGAAAACGTGCTTATCTCGGCGAGAAAAAGCGATTTCGGCAATAAAATTTAAAACGCGTGTAAAACATAAACCAAACGATGAAATTGGTTATTTCTTCATGTATAATGATCACCTCGATACTCCCTAGCCCCCAACAGCCTTTTTTTTCACAACACTTTAACCAGAGTGACGGGAGAGCGGCATTTCAGAAAACGTGCTTATCTCGGCGAGAAAAAGTGATTTTGGCAATAAAATTTAAAACGCGTGTAAAACATAAACCAAACGATGAAATTGGTTATTTCTTCATGTATAATGATCAACTCGATACTCCCTAGCCCCCAACAGCCTTTTTTTTCATAACACTTTAACCAGAGTGACGGGAAAGCGGCATTTCAGAAAACGTGCTTATCTCGGCGAGAAAAAGCGATTTCGGCAATAAAATTTAAAACGCGTGTAAAACATAAACCAAACGATGAAATTGGTTATTTCTTCATGTATAATGATCAACTCGATACTCCCTAGCCCCCAACAGCCTTTTTTTTCATAACACTTTAACCAGAGTGACGGGAGTGCGGCATTTCAGAAAACGTGCTTATCTCGGCGAGAAAAAGCGATTTCGGCAATAAAATTTAAAACGCGTGTAAAACATAAACCAAACGATGAAATTGGTTATTTCTTCATGTATAATGATCAACTCGATACGCCCTAGCCCCCAACAGCCTTTTTTTTCATAATACTTTAACCAGAGTGACGGGAGACCGGCATTTCAGAAAACGTGCTTATCTCGGCGAGAAAAAGCGATTTCGGCAATAAAATTTAAAACGCGTGTAAAACATAAACCAAACGATGAAATTGGTTATTTCTTCATGTATAATGATCAACTCGATACTCCCTAGCCCCCAACAGCCTTTTTTTTCATAACACTTTAACCAGAGTGACGGGAGAGCGGCATTTCAGAAAACGTGCTTATCTCGGCGAGAAAAAGCGATTTCGGCAATAAAATTTAAAACGCGTGTAAAACATAAACCAAACGATGAAATTGGTTATTTCTTCATGTATAATGATCAACTCGATACTCCCTAGCCCCCAACAGCCTTTTTTTTCATAACACTTTAACCAGAGTGACGGGAGAGCGGCATTTCAGAAAACGTGCTTATCTCGGCGAGAAAAAGCGATTTCGGCAATAAAATTTAAAACGCGTGTAAAACATAAACCAAACGATGAAATTGGTTATTTCTTCATGTATAATGATCAACTCGATACTCCCTAGCCCCCAACAGCCTTTTTTTTCATAACACTTTAACCAGAGTGACGGGAGAGCGGCATTTCAGAAAACGTGCTTATCTCGGCGAGAAAAAGCGATTTCGGCAATAAAATTTAAAACGCGTGTAAAACATAAACCAAACGATGAAATTGGTTATTTCTTCATGTATAATGATCAACTCGATACTCCCTAGCCCCCAACAGCCTTTTTTTTCATAACACTTTAACCAGAGTGACGGGAGAGCGGCATTTCAGAAAACGTGCTTATCTCGGCGAGAAAAAGCGATTTCGGCAATAAAATTTAAAACGCGTGTAAAACATAAACCAAACGATGAAATTGGTTATTTCTTCATGTATAATGATCAACTCGATACTCCCTAGCCCCCAACAGCCTTTTTTTTCATAACACTTTAACCAGAGTGACGGGAGAGCGGCATTTCAGAAAACGTGCTTATCTCGGCGAGAAAAAGCGATTTCGGCAATAAAATTTAAAACGCGTGTAAAACATAAACCAAACGATGAAATTGGTTATTTCTTCATGTATAATGATCAACTCGATACTCCCTAGCCCCCAACAGCCTTTTTTTTCATAACACTTTAACCAGAGTGACGGGAGAGCGGCATTTCAGAAAACGTGCTTATCTCGGCGAGAAAAAGCGATTTCGGCAATAAAATTTAAAACGCGTGTAAAACATAAACCAAACGATGAAATTGGTTATTTCTTCATGTATAATGATCAACTCGATACTCCCTAGCCCCCAACAGCCTTTTTTTTCATAACACTTTAACCAGAGTGACGGGAGAGCGGCATTTCAGAAAACGTGCTTATCTCGGCGAGAAAAAGCGATTTCGGCAATAAAATTTAAAACGCGTGTAAAACATAAACCAAACGATGAAATTGGTTATTTCTTCATGTATAATGATCAACTCGATACTCCCTAGCCCCCAACAGCCTTTTTTTTCATAACACTTTAACCAGAGTGACGGGAGAGCGGCATTTCAGAAAACGTGCTTATCTCGGCGAGAAAAAGCGATTTCGGCAATAAAATTTAAAACGCGTGTAAAACATAAACCAAACGATGAAATTGGTTATTTCTTCATGTATAATGATCAACTCGATACTCCCTAGCCCCCAACAGCCTTTTTTTTCATAACACTTTAACCAGAGTGACGGGAGAGCGGCATTTCAGAAAACGTGCTTATCTCGGCGAGAAAAAGCGATTTCGGCAATAAAATTTAAAACGCGTGTAAAACATAAACCAAACGATGAAATTGGTTATTTCTTCATGTATAATGATCAACTCGATACTCCCTAGCCCCCAACAGCCTTTTTTTTCATAACACTTTAACCAGAGTGACGGGAGAGCGGCATTTCAGAAAACGTGCTTATCTCGGCGAGAAAAAGCGATTTCGGCAATAAAATTTAAAACGCGTGTAAAACATAAACCAAACGATGAAATTGGTTATTTCTTCATGTATAATGATCAACTCGATACTCCCTAGCCCCCAACAGCCTTTTTTTTCATAACACTTTAACCAGAGTGACGGGAGAGCGGCATTTCAGAAAACGTGCTTATCTCGGCGAGAAAAAGCGATTTCGGCAATAAAATTTAAAACGCGTGTAAAACATAAACCAAACGATGAAATTGGTTATTTCTTCATGTATAATGATCAACTCGATACTCCCTAGCCCCCAACAGCCTTTTTTTTCATAACACTTTAACCAGAGTGACGGGAGAGCGGCATTTCAGAACACGTGCTTATCTCGGCGAGAAAAAGCGATTTCGGCAATAAAATTTAAAACGCGTGTAAAACATAAACCAAACGATGAAATTGGTTATTTCTTCATGTATAATGATCAACTCGAGTCGAGCTCCAGGGAGAGAGGCTGATTTTTCGCTTTTTGAGGCCGACCGACGAACCGGCGCGGGGCGGACTCAAAAGCCCGCAGAGCCGTAGGCACTTAGAAAAGTTTCGCCTTTGGCTGTGAGCTCCAGGGGGAGAGGCTGGTTTTGCGTTATTTTAGGCCGGCTGGAGAACCGGCGCGGGTCGGACGCACAATCCCCGCAGAGCCGTGGGCACTTAGAAAATTTTTGCCAAGTTGGCTCTGAGCGCCTGGTACCTAATATGGAAGTATAGAGGCCGACTTTCGGGCAAGATCACGCCGCGTTAGGCTTCCAGGACCCCGGCTAAGCAATTTTACCGGGCCGCCCGGTTCTTTTTTTGAACCAGCCCGGTTCTTTTTACACTTCCAGCTGGAGCTCAGCAGCGGCTTTTTGCGCAAGATCACGCCGGGTTAGGCTTCCAGGACCTCGGCTAAGCAATTCTACCGGGCCGCCCGGTTCTTTTTTTGAACCAGCCCGGTTCTTTTTACACTTCCAGCTGGAGCTCACGAGCGGCTTTTTGGACAAGATCACGCCGTGTTAGGCTTCCAGAGCCCCGGCTAAGCATTTTTACCGGCCCGCCCGGTTCTTTTTTTTAACCAGCCCGGTTCTTTTTACACTTCCAGCTGGAGCTCAGCAGCGGGTTTTTGGACAAGATCACGCCGTGTTAGGCTTCCAGAGCCCCGGCTAAGCAATTTTACAGGGTCGCCCGGTTCTTTTTTTTAACCAGCCCGGTTTTTTTTACACTTCCAGCTGGAGCTCAGCAGCGGCTTTTTGCACAGTATCACGCCGGGTTAGGCTTCCAGAGCTCCGGCTAAGCAATTTTACCGGGCCGCCCGGTTCTTTTTTTTAACCAGCCCGGTTCTTTTTACACTTCCAGCTTGAGCTCAGCAGCGGCTTTTTGGACAAGATCACGCCGTGTTAGGCTTCCAGAGCCCCGGCTAAGCAATTTTACCGGGTCGCCCGGTTCTTTTTTTTAACCAGCCCGGTTCTTTTTACACTTCCAGCTGGAGCTCAGCAGCGGCTTTTTGGACAAGATAACGCCGTGTTAGGCTTCCAGAGCCCCGGCTAAGCAATTTTACCGGGTCGCCCGGTTCTTTTTTTAACCAGCCCGGTTCTTTTTACACTTCCAGCTGGAGCTCAGCATCGTGTAAAACATAAACCAAACGATGAAATTGGTTATTTCTTCATGTATAATGATCAACTCGATACTCCCTAGCCCCCAACAGACTTTTTTTTCATAACACTTTAACCAGAGTGACGGGAGAGCGGCATTTCAGAAAACGTGCTTATCTCGGCGAGAAAAAGCGATTTCGGCAATAAAATTTAAAACGCGTGTAAAACATAAATCAAACGATGAAATTGGTTATTTCTTCATGTATAATGATCAACTCGATACTCCCTAGCCCCCAACAGCCTTTTTTTTCATAACACTTTAACCAGAGTGACGGGAGAGCGGCATTTCAGAAAACGTGCTTATCTCGGCGAGAAAAAGCGATTTCGGCAATAAAATTTAAAACGCGTGTAAAACATAAACCAAACGATGAAATTGGTTATTTCTTCATGTATAATGATCAACTCGATACTCCCTAGCCCCCAACAGCCTTTTTTTTCATAACACTTTAACCAGAGTGACGGGAGAGCGGCATTTCAGAAAACGTGCTTATCTCGGCGAGAAAAAGCGATTTCGGCAATAAAATTTAAAACGCGTGTAAAACATAAACCAAACGATGAAATTGGTTATTTCTTCATGTATAATGATCAACTCGATACTCCCTAGCCCCCAACAGCCTTTTTTTTCATAACACTTTAACCAGAGTGACGGGAGAGCGGCATTTCAGAAAACGTGCTTATCTCGGCGAGAAAAAGCGATTTCGGCAATAAAATTTAAAACGCGTGTAAAACATAAACCAAACGATGAAATTGGTTATTTCTTCATGTATAATGATCAACTCGATACTCCCTAGCCCCCAACAGCCTTTTTTTTCATAACACTTTAACCAGAGTGACGGGAGAGCGGCATTTCAGAAAACGTGCTTATCTCGGCGAGAAAAAGCGATTTCGGCAATAAAATTTAAAACGCGTGTAAAACATAAACCAAACGATGAAATTGGTTATTTCTTCATGTATAATGATCAACTCGATACTCCCTAGCCCCCAACAGCCTTTTTTTTCATAACACTTTAACCAGAGTGACGGGAGAGCGGCATTTCAGAAAACGTGCTTATCTCGGCGAGAAAAAGCGATTTCGGCAATAAAATTTAAAACGCGTGTAAAACATAAACCAAACGATGAAATTGGTTATTTCTTCATGTATAATGATCAACTCGATACTCCCTAGCCCCCAACAGCCTTTTTTTTCATAACACTTTAACCAGAGTGACGGGAGAGCGGCATTTCAGAAAACGTGCTTATCTCGGCGAGAAAAAGCGATTTCGGCAATAAAATTTAAAACGCGTGTAAAACATAAACCAAACGATGAAATTGGTTATTTCTTCATGTATAATGATCAACTCGATACTCCCTAGCCCCCAACAGCCTTTTTTTTCATAACACTTTAACCAGAGTGACGGGAGAGCGGCATTTCAGAAAACGTGCTTATCTCGGCGAGAAAAAGCGATTTCGGCAATAAAATTTAAAACGCGTGTAAAACATAAACCAAACGATGAAATTGGTTATTTCTTCATGTATAATGATCAACTCGATACTCCCTAGCCCCCAACAGCCTTTTTTTTCATAACACTTTAACCAGAGTGACGGGAGAGCGGCATTTCAGAAAACGTGCTTATCTCGGCGAGAAAAAGCGATTTCGGCAATAAAATTTAAAACGCGTGTAAAACATAAACCAAACGATGAAATTGGTTATTTCTTCATGTATAATGATCAACTCGATACTCCCTAGCCCCCAACAGCCTTTTTTTTCATAACACTTTAACCAGAGTGACGGGAGAGCGGCATTTCAGAAAACGTGCTTATCTCGGCGAGAAAAAGCGATTTCGGCAATAAAATTTAAAACGCGTGTAAAACATAAACCAAACGATGAAATTGGTTATTTCTTCATGTATAATGATCAACTCGATACTCCCTAGCCCCCAACAGCCTTTTTTTTCATAACACTTTAACCAGAGTGACGGGAGAGCGGCATTTCAGAAAACGTGCTTATCTCGGCGAGAAAAAGCGATTTCGGCAATAAAATTTAAAACGCGTGTAAAACATAAACCAAACGATGAAATTGGTTATTTCTTCATGTATAATGATCAACTCGATACTCCCTAGCCCCCAACAGCCTTTTTTTTCATAACACTTTAACCAGAGTGACGGGAGAGCGGCATTTCAGAAAACGTGCTTATCTCGGCGAGAAAAAGCGATTTCGGCAATAAAATTTAAAACGCGTGTAAAACATAAACCAAACGATGAAATTGGTTATTTCTTCATGTATAATGATCAACTCGATACTCCCTAGCCCCCAACAGCCTTTTTTTTCATAACACTTTAACCAGAGTGACGGGAGAGCGGCATTTCAGAAAACGTGCTTATCTCGGCGAGAAAAAGCGATTTCGGCAATAAAATTTAAAACGCGTGTAAAACATAAACCAAACGATGAAATTGGTTATTTCTTCATGTATAATGATCAACTCGATACTCCCTAGCCCCCAACAGCCTTTTTTTTCATAACACTTTAACCAGAGTGACGGGAGAGCGGCATTTCAGAAAACGTGCTTATCTCGGCGAGAAAAAGCGATTTCGGCAATAAAATTTAAAACGCGTGTAAAACATAAACCAAACGATGAAATTGGTTATTTCTTCATGTATAATGATCAACTCGATACTCCCTAGCCCCCAACAGCCTTTTTTTTCATAACACTTTAACCAGAGTGACGGGAGAGCGGCATTTCAGAAAACGTGCTTATCTCGGCGAGAAAAAGCGATTTCGGCAATAAAATTTAAAACGCGTGTAAAACATAAACCAAACGATGAAATTGGTTATTTCTTCATGTATAATGATCAACTCGATACTCCCTAGCCCCCAACAGCCTTTTTTTTCATAACACTTTAACCAGAGTGACGGGAGAGCGGCATTTCAGAAAACGTGCTTATCTCGGCGAGAAAAAGCGATTTCGGCAATAAAATTTAAAACGCGTGTAAAACATAAACCAAACGATGAAATTGGTTATTTCTTCATGTATAATGATCAACTCGATACTCCCTAGCCCCCAACAGCCTTTTTTTTCATAACACTTTAACCAGAGTGACGGGAGAGCGGCATTTCAGAAAACGTGCTTATCTCGGCGAGAAAAAGCGATTTCGGCAATAAAATTTAAAACGCGTGTAAAACATAAACCAAACGATGAAATTGGTTATTTCTTCATGTATAATGATCAACTCGATACTCCCTAGCCCCCAACAGCCTTTTTTTTCATAACACTTTAACCAGAGTGACGGGAGAGCGGCATTTCAGAAAACGTGCTTATCTCGGCGAGAAAAAGCGATTTCGGCAATAAAATTTAAAACGCGTGTAAAACATAAACCAAACGATGAAATTGGTTATTTCTTCATGTATAATGATCAACTCGATACTCCCTAGCCCCCAACAGCCTTTTTTTTCATAACACTTTAACCAGAGTGACGGGAGAGCGGCATTTCAGAAAACGTGCTTATCTCGGCGAGAAAAAGCGATTTCGGCAATAAAATTTAAAACGCGTGTAAAACATAAACCAAACGATGAAATTGGTTATTTCTTCATGTATAATGATCAACTCGATACTCCCTAGCCCCCAACAGCCTTTTTTTTCATAACACTTTAACCAGAGTGACGGGAGAGCGGCATTTCAGAAAACGTGCTTATCTCGGCGAGAAAAAGCGATTTCGGCAATAAAATTTAAAACGCGTGTAAAACATAAACCAAACGATGAAATTGGTTATTTCTTCATGTATAATGATCAACTCGATACTCCCTAGCCCCCAACAGCCTTTTTTTTCATAACACTTTAACCAGAGTGACGGGAGAGCGGCATTTCAGAAAACGTGCTTATCTCGGCGAGAAAAAGCGATTTCGGCAATAAAATTTAAAACGCGTGTAAAACATAAACCAAACGATGAAATTGGTTATTTCTTCATGTATAATGATCAACTCGATACTCCCTAGCCCCCAACAGCCTTTTTTTTCATAACACTTTAACCAGAGTGACGGGAGAGCGGCATTTCAGAAAACGTGCTTATCTCGGCGAGAAAAAGCGATTTCGGCAATAAAATTTAAAACGCGTGTAAAACATAAACCAAACGATGAAATTGGTTATTTCTTCATGTATAATGATCAACTCGATACTCCCTAGCCCCCAACAGCCTTTTTTTTCATAACACTTTAACCAGAGTGACGGGAGAGCGGCATTTCAGAAAACGTGCTTATCTCGGCGAGAAAAAGCGATTTCGGCAATAAAATTTAAAACGCGTGTAAAACATAAACCAAACGATGAAATTGGTTATTTCTTCATGTATAATGATCAACTCGATACTCCCTAGCCCCCAACAGCCTTTTTTTTCATAACACTTTAACCAGAGTGACGGGAGAGCGGCATTTCAGAAAACGTGCTTATCTCGGCGAGAAAAAGCGATTTCGGCAATAAAATTTAAAACGCGTGTAAAACATAAACCAAACGATGAAATTGGTTATTTCTTCATGTATAATGATCAACTCGATACTCCCTAGCCCCCAACAGCCTTTTTTTTCATAACACTTTAACCAGAGTGACGGGAGAGCGGCATTTCAGAAAACGTGCTTATCTCGGCGAGAAAAAGCGATTTCGGCAATAAAATTTAAAACGCGTGTAAAACATAAACCAAACGATGAAATTGGTTATTTCTTCATGTATAATGATCAACTCGATACTCCCTAGCCCCCAACAGCCTTTTTTTTCATAACACTTTAACCAGAGTGACGGGAGAGCGGCATTTCAGAAAACGTGCTTATCTCGGCGAGAAAAAGCGATTTCGGCAATAAAATTTAAAACGCGTGTAAAACATAAACCAAACGATGAAATTGGTTATTTCTTCATGTATAATGATCAACTCGATACTCCCTAGCCCCCAACAGCCTTTTTTTTCATAACACTTTAACCAGAGTGACGGGAGAGCGGCATTTCAGAAAACGTGCTTATCTCGGCGAGAAAAAGCGATTTCGGCAATAAAATTTAAAACGCGTGTAAAACATAAACCAAACGATGAAATTGGTTATTTCTTCATGTATAATGATCAACTCGATACTCCCTAGCCCCCAACAGCCTTTTTTTTCATAACACTTTAACCAGAGTGACGGGAGAGCGGCATTTCAGAAAACGTGCTTATCTCGGCGAGAAAAAGCGATTTCGGCAATAAAATTTAAAACGCGTGTAAAACATAAACCAAACGATGAAATTGGTTATTTCTTCATGTATAATGATCAACTCGATACTCCCTAGCCCCCAACAGCCTTTTTTTTCATAACACTTTAACCAGAGTGACGGGAGAGCGGCATTTCAGAAAACGTGCTTATCTCGGCGAGAAAAAGCGATTTCGGCAATAAAATTTAAAACGCGTGTAAAACATAAACCAAACGATGAAATTGGTTATTTCTTCATGTATAATGATCAACTCGATACTCCCTAGCCCCCAACAGCCTTTTTTTTCATAACACTTTAACCAGAGTGACGGGAGAGCGGCATTTCAGAAAACGTGCTTATCTCGGCGAGAAAAAGCGATTTCGGCAATAAAATTTAAAACGCGTGTAAAACATAAACCAAACGATGAAATTGGTTATTTCTTCATGTATAATGATCAACTCGATACTCCCTAGCCCCCAACAGCCTTTTTTTTCATAACACTTTAACCAGAGTGACGGGAGAGCGGCATTTCAGAAAACGTGCTTATCTCGGCGAGAAAAAGCGATTTCGGCAATAAAATTTAAAACGCGTGTAAAACATAAACCAAACGATGAAATTGGTTATTTCTTCATGTATAATGATCAACTCGATACTCCCTAGCCCCCAACAGCCTTTTTTTTCATAACACTTTAACCAGAGTGACGGGAGAGCGGCATTTCAGAAAACGTGCTTATCTCGGCGAGAAAAAGCGATTTCGGCAATAAAATTTAAAACGCGTGTAAAACATAAACCAAACGATGAAATTGGTTATTTCTTCATGTATAATGATCAACTCGATACTCCCTAGCCCCCAACAGCCTTTTTTTTCATAACACTTTAACCAGAGTGACGGGAGAGCGGCATTTCAGAAAACGTGCTTATCTCGGCGAGAAAAAGCGATTTCGGCAATAAAATTTAAAACGCGTGTAAAACATAAACCAAACGATGAAATTGGTTATTTCTTCATGTATAATGATCAACTCGATACTCCCTAGCCCCCAACAGCCTTTTTTTTCATAACACTTTAACCAGAGTGACGGGAGAGCGGCATTTCAGAAAACGTGCTTATCTCGGCGAGAAAAAGCGATTTCGGCAATAAAATTTAAAACGCGTGTAAAACATAAACCAAACGATGAAATTGGTTATTTCTTCATGTATAATGATCAACTCGATACTCCCTAGCCCCCAACAGCCTTTTTTTTCATAACACTTTAACCAGAGTGACGGGAGAGCGGCATTTCAGAAAACGTGCTTATCTCGGCGAGAAAAAGCGATTTCGGCAATAAAATTTAAAACGCGTGTAAAACATAAACCAAACGATGAAATTGGTTATTTCTTCATGTATAATGATCAACTCGATACTCCCTAGCCCCCAACAGCCTTTTTTTTCATAACACTTTAACCAGAGTGACGGGAGAGCGGCATTTCAGAAAACGTGCTTATCTCGGCGAGAAAAAGCGATTTCGGCAATAAAATTTAAAACGCGTGTAAAACATAAACCAAACGATGAAATTGGTTATTTCTTCATGTATAATGATCAACTCGATACTCCCTAGCCCCCAACAGCCTTTTTTTTCATAACACTTTAACCAGAGTGACGGGAGAGCGGCATTTCAGAAAACGTGCTTATCTCGGCGAGAAAAAGCGATTTCGGCAATAAAATTTAAAACGCGTGTAAAACATAAACCAAACGATGAAATTGGTTATTTCTTCATGTATAATGATCAACTCGATACTCCCTAGCCCCCAACAGCCTTTTTTTTCATAACACTTTAACCAGAGTGACGGGAGAGCGGCATTTCAGAAAACGTGCTTATCTCGGCGAGAAAAAGCGATTTCGGCAATAAAATTTAAAACGCGTGTAAAACATAAACCAAACGATGAAATTGGTTATTTCTTCATGTATAATGATCAACTCGATACTCCCTAGCCCCCAACAGCCTTTTTTTTCATAACACTTTAACCAGAGTGACGGGAGAGCGGCATTTCAGAAAACGTGCTTATCTCGGCGAGAAAAAGCGATTTCGGCAATAAAATTTAAAACGCGTGTAAAACATAAACCAAACGATGAAATTGGTTATTTCTTCATGTATAATGATCAACTCGATACTCCCTAGCCCCCAACAGCCTTTTTTTTCATAACACTTTAACCAGAGTGACGGGAGAGCGGCATTTCAGAAAACGTGCTTATCTCGGCGAGAAAAAGCGATTTCGGCAATAAAATTTAAAACGCGTGTAAAACATAAACCAAACGATGAAATTGGTTATTTCTTCATGTATAATGATCAACTCGATACTCCCTAGCCCCCAACAGCCTTTTTTTTCATAACACTTTAACCAGAGTGACGGGAGAGCGGCATTTCAGAAAACGTGCTTATCTCGGCGAGAAAAAGCGATTTCGGCAATAAAATTTAAAACGCGTGTAAAACATAAACCAAACGATGAAATTGGTTATTTCTTCATGTATAATGATCAACTCGATACTCCCTAGCCCCCAACAGCCTTTTTTTTCATAACACTTTAACCAGAGTGACGGGAGAGCGGCATTTCAGAAAACGTGCTTATCTCGGCGAGAAAAAGCGATTTCGGCAATAAAATTTAAAACGCGTGTAAAACATAAACCAAACGATGAAATTGGTTATTTCTTCATGTATAATGATCAACTCGATACTCCCTAGCCCCCAACAGCCTTTTTTTTCATAACACTTTAACCAGAGTGACGGGAGAGCGGCATTTCAGAAAACGTGCTTATCTCGGCGAGAAAAAGCGATTTCGGCAATAAAATTTAAAACGCGTGTAAAACATAAACCAAACGATGAAATTGGTTATTTCTTCATGTATAATGATCAACTCGATACTCCCTAGCCCCCAACAGCCTTTTTTTTCATAACACTTTAACCAGAGTGACGGGAGAGCGGCATTTCAGAAAACGTGCTTATCTCGGCGAGAAAAAGCGATTTCGGCAATAAAATTTAAAACGCGTGTAAAACATAAACCAAACGATGAAATTGGTTATTTCTTCATGTATAATGATCAACTCGATACTCCCTAGCCCCCAACAGCCTTTTTTTTCATAACACTTTAACCAGAGTGACGGGAGAGCGGCATTTCAGAAAACGTGCTTATCTCGGCGAGAAAAAGCGATTTCGGCAATAAAATTTAAAACGCGTGTAAAACATAAACCAAACGATGAAATTGGTTATTTCTTCATGTATAATGATCAACTCGATACTCCCTAGCCCCCAACAGCCTTTTTTTTCATAACACTTTAACCAGAGTGACGGGAGAGCGGCATTTCAGAAAACGTGCTTATCTCGGCGAGAAAAAGCGATTTCGGCAATAAAATTTAAAACGCGTGTAAAACATAAACCAAACGATGAAATTGGTTATTTCTTCATGTATAATGATCAACTCGATACTCCCTAGCCCCCAACAGCCTTTTTTTTCATAACACTTTAACCAGAGTGACGGGAGAGCGGCATTTCAGAAAACGTGCTTATCTCGGCGAGAAAAAGCGATTTCGGCAATAAAATTTAAAACGCGTGTAAAACATAAACCAAACGATGAAATTGGTTATTTCTTCATGTATAATGATCAACTCGATACTCCCTAGCCCCCAACAGCCTTTTTTTTCATAACACTTTAACCAGAGTGACGGGAGAGCGGCATTTCAGAAAACGTGCTTATCTCGGCGAGAAAAAGCGATTTCGGCAATAAAATTTAAAACGCGTGTAAAACATAAACCAAACGATGAAATTGGTTATTTCTTCATGTATAATGATCAACTCGATACTCCCTAGCCCCCAACAGCCTTTTTTTTCATAACACTTTAACCAGAGTGACGGGAGAGCGGCATTTCAGAAAACGTGCTTATCTCGGCGAGAAAAAGCGATTTCGGCAATAAAATTTAAAACGCGTGTAAAACATAAACCAAACGATGAAATTGGTTATTTCTTCATGTATAATGATCAACTCGATACTCCCTAGCCCCCAACAGCCTTTTTTTTCATAACACTTTAACCAGAGTGACGGGAGAGCGGCATTTCAGAAAACGTGCTTATCTCGGCGAGAAAAAGCGATTTCGGCAATAAAATTTAAAACGCGTGTAAAACATAAACCAAACGATGAAATTGGTTATTTCTTCATGTATAATGATCAACTCGATACTCCCTAGCCCCCAACAGCCTTTTTTTTCATAACACTTTAACCAGAGTGACGGGAGAGCGGCATTTCAGAAAACGTGCTTATCTCGGCGAGAAAAAGCGATTTCGGCCAATAAAATTTAAAACGCGTGTAAAACATAAACCAAACGATGAAATTGGTTATTTCTTCATGTATAATGATCAACTCGATACTCCCTAGCCCCCAACAGCCTTTTTTTTCATAACACTTTAACCAGAGTGACGGGAGAGCGGCATTTCAGAAAACGTGCTTATCTCGGCGAGAAAAAGCGATTTCGGCAATAAAATTTAAAACGCGTGTAAAACATAAACCAAACGATGAAATTGGTTATTTCTTCATGTATAATGATCAACTCGATACTCCCTAGCCCCCAACAGCCTTTTTTTTCATAACACTTTAACCAGAGTGACGGGAGAGCGGCATTTCAGAAAACGTGCTTATCTCGGCGAGAAAAAGCGATTTCGGCAATAAAATTTAAAACGCGTGTAAAACATAAACCAAACGATGAAATTGGTTATTTCTTCATGTATAATGATCAACTCGATACTCCCTAGCCCCCAACAGCCTTTTTTTTCATAACACTTTAACCAGAGTGACGGGAGAGCGGCATTTCAGAAAACGTGCTTATCTCGGCGAGAAAAAGCGATTTCGGCAATAAAATTTAAAACGCGTGTAAAACATAAACCAAACGATGAAATTGGTTATTTCTTCATGTATAATGATCAACTCGATACTCCCTAGCCCCCAACAGCCTTTTTTTTCATAACACTTTAACCAGAGTGACGGGAGAGCGGCATTTCAGAAAACGTGCTTATCTCGGCGAGAAAAAGCGATTTCGGCAATAAAATTTAAAACGCGTGTAAAACATAAACCAAACGATGAAATTGGTTATTTCTTCATGTATAATGATCAACTCGATACTCCCTAGCCCCCAACAGCCTTTTTTTTCATAACACTTTAACCAGAGTGACGGGAGAGCGGCATTTCAGAAAACGTGCTTATCTCGGCGAGAAAAAGCGATTTCGGCAATAAAATTTAAAACGCGTGTAAAACATAAACCAAACGATGAAATTGGTTATTTCTTCATGTATAATGATCAACTCGATACTCCCTAGCCCCCAACAGCCTTTTTTTTCATAACACTTTAACCAGAGTGACGGGAGAGCGGCATTTCAGAAAACGTGCTTATCTCGGCGAGAAAAAGCGATTTCGGCAATAAAATTTAAAACGCGTGTAAAACATAAACCAAACGATGAAATTGGTTATTTCTTCATGTATAATGATCAACTCGATACTCCCTAGCCCCCAACAGCCTTTTTTTTCATAACACTTTAACCAGAGTGACGGGAGAGCGGCATTTCAGAAAACGTGCTTATCTCGGCGAGAAAAAGCGATTTCGCAATAAAATTTAAAACGCGTGTAAAACATAAACCAAACGATGAAATTGGTTATTTCTTCATGTATAATGATCAACTCGATACTCCCTAGCCCCCAACAGCCTTTTTTTTCATAACACTTTAACCAGAGTGACGGGAGAGCGGCATTTCAGAAAACGTGCTTATCTCGGCGAGAAAAAGCGATTTCGGCAATAAAATTTAAAACGCGTGTAAAACATAAACCAAACGATGAAATTGGTTATTTCTTCATGTATAATGATCAACTCGATACTCCCTAGCCCCCAACAGCCTTTTTTTTCATAACACTTTAACCAGAGTGACGGGAGAGCGGCATTTCAGAAAACGTGCTTATCTCGGCGAGAAAAAGCGATTTCGGCAATAAAATTTAAAACGCGTGTAAAACATAAACCAAACGATGAAATTGGTTATTTCTTCATGTATAATGATCAACTCGATACTCCCTAGCCCCCAACAGCCTTTTTTTTCATAACACTTTAACCAGAGTGACGGGAGAGCGGCATTTCAGAAAACGTGCTTATCTCGGCGAGAAAAAGCGATTTCGGCAATAAAATTTAAAACGCGTGTAAAACATAAACCAAACGATGAAATTGGTTATTTCTTCATGTATAATGATCAACTCGATACTCCCTAGCCCCCAACAGCCTTTTTTTTCATAACACTTTAACCAGAGTGACGGGAGAGACGGCATTTCAGAAAACGTGCTTATCTCGGCGAGAAAAAGCGATTTCGGCAATAAAATTTAAAACGCGTGTAAAACATAAACCAAACGATGAAATTGGTTATTTCTTCATGTATAATGATCAACTCGATACTCCCTAGCCCCCAACAGCCTTTTTTTTCATAACACTTTAACCAGAGTGACGGGAGAGCGGCATTTCAGAAAACGTGCTTATCTCGGCGAGAAAAAGCGATTTCGGCAATAAAATTTAAAACGCGTGTAAAACATAAACCAAACGATGAAATTGGTTATTTCTTCATGTATAATGATCAACTCGATACTCCCTAGCCCCCAACAGCCTTTTTTTTCATAACACTTTAACCAGAGTGACGGGAGAGCGGCATTTCAGAAAACGTGCTTATCTCGGCGAGAAAAAGCGATTTCGGCAATAAAATTTAAAACGCGTGTAAAACATAAACCAAACGATGAAATTGGTTATTTCTTCATGTATAATGATCAACTCGATACTCCCTAGCCCCCAACAGCCTTTTTTTTCATAACACTTTAACCAGAGTGACGGGAGAGCGGCATTTCAGAAAACGTGCTTATCTCGGCGAGAAAAAGCGATTTCGGCAATAAAATTTAAAACGCGTGTAAAACATAAACCAAACGATGAAATTGGTTATTTCTTCATGTATAATGATCAACTCGATACTCCCTAGCCCCCAACAGCCTTTTTTTTCATAACACTTTAACCAGAGTGACGGGAGAGCGGCATTTCAGAAAACGTGCTTATCTCGGCGAGAAAAAGCGATTTCGGCAATAAAATTTAAAACGCGTGTAAAACATAAACCAAACGATGAAATTGGTTATTTCTTCATGTATAATGATCAACTCGATACTCCCTAGCCCCCAACAGCCTTTTTTTTCATAACACTTTAACCAGAGTGACGGGTGACGGGAGAGCGGCATTTCAGAAAACGTGCTTATCTCGGCGAGAAAAAGCGATTTCGGCAATAAAATTTAAAACGCGTGTAAAACATAAACCAAACGATGAAAATTGGTTATTTCTTCATGTATAATGATCAACAAACGATGAAATTGGTTATTTCTTCATGTATAATGATCAACTCGATACTCCCTAGCCCCCAGACAGCCTTTTTTTTTCATAACACTTTAACCAGAGTGACGGAGGAGAGCGGCATTTCAGAAAACGTGCTTATCTCGGCGAGAAAAAAGCGATTTCGGCAATAAAATTTAAAACGCGTGTAAAACATAAACCAAAACGATGAATTTGGTTATTTCTTCATGTATAATGATCAACTCGATACTCCCTAGCCCCCAACAGCCTTTTTTTTCATAACACTTTAACCAGAGTGACGGGAGAGCGGCATTTCAGAAAACGTGCTTATCTCGGCGAGAAAAAGCGATTTCGGCAATAAAATTTAAAACGCGTGTAAAACATAAACCAAACGATGAAATTGGTTATTTCTTCATGTATAATGATCAACTCGATACTCCCTAGCCCCCAACAGCCTTTTTTTTCATAACACTTTAACCAGAGTGACGGGGAGAGCGGCATTTCAGAAAACGTGCTTATCTCGGCGAGAAAAAGCGATTTCGGCAATAAAATTTAAAACGCGTGTAAAACATAAACCAAACGATGAAATTGGTTATTTCTTCATGTATAATGATCAACTCGATACTCCCTAGCCCCCAACAGCCTTTTTTTTCATAACACTTTAACCAGAGTGACGGGGAGAGCGGCATTTCAGAAAACGTGCTTATCTCGGCGAGAAAAAAGCGATTTCGGCAATAAAATTTAAAACGCGTGTAAAACATAAACCAAACGATGAAATTGGTTATTTCTTCATGTATAATGATCAACTCGATACTCCCTAGCCCCCAACAGCCTTTTTTTTCATAACACTTTAACCAGAGTGACGGGAGAGCGGCATTTCAGAAAACGTGCTTATCTCGGCGAGAAAAAGCGATTTCGGCAATAAAATTTAAAACGCGTGTAAAACATAAACCAAACGATGAAATTGGTTATTTCTTCATGTATAATGATCAACTCGATACTCCCTAGCCCCCAACAGCCTTTTTTTTTCATAACACTTTTAACCAGAGTGACGGGAGAGCGGCATTTCAGAAAACGTGCTTATCTCGGCGAGAAAAAGCGATTTCGGCAATAAAATTTAAAACGCGTGTAAAACATAAACCAAACGATGAAATTGGTTATTTCTTCATGTATAACGATCAACTCGATACTCCCTAGCCCCCAACAGCCTTTTTTTTCATAACACTTTAACCAGAGTGACGGGAGAGCGGCATTTCAGAAAACGTGCTTATCTCGGCGAGAAAAAGCGATTTCGGCAATAAAAATTAAAAACGCGTGTAAAACATAAACCAAACGATGAAATTGGTTATTTCTTCATGTATAATGATCAACTCGATACTCCCTAGCCCCCAACAGCCTTTTTTTTTCATAACACTTTAACCAGAGTGACGGGAGAGCGGCATTTCAGAAAACGTGCTTATCTCGGCGAAAAAAAAGCGATTTCGGCAATAAAATTTAAAACGCGTGTAAAAACATAAACCAAACGATGAAATTGGTTATTTCTTCATGTATAATGATCAACTCGATACTCCCTAGCCCCCAACAGCCTTTTTTTTTCATAACACTTTAACCAGAGTGACGGGGAGAGCGGCATTTCAGAAAACGTGCTTATCTCGGCGAGAAAAAGCGATTTCGGCAATACAATTTAAAACGCGTGTAAAACATAAACCAAACGATGAAATTGGTTATTTCTTCATGTATAATGATCAACTCGATACTCCCTAGCCCCCAACAGCCTTTTTTTTCATAACACTTTAACCAGAGTGACGGGAGAGCGGCATTTCAGAAAACGTGCTTATCTCGGCGAGAAAAAAGCGATTTCGGCAATAAAATTTAAAACGCGTGTAAAACATAAACCAAACGATGAAATTTGGTTATTTCTTCATGTTATAATGATCAACTCGATACTCCCTAGCCCCCAACAGCCTTTTTTTTCATAACACTTTAACCAGAGTGACGGGAGAGCGGCATTTCAGAAAACGTGCTTATCTCGGCGAGAAAAAGCGATTTCGGCAAGTAAAATTTAAAACGCGTGTAAAACATAAACCAAACGATGAAATTGGTTATTTCTTCATGTATAATGATCAACTCGATACTCCCTAGCCCCCAACAGCCTTTTTTTTTCATAACACTTTAACCAGAGTGACGGGAGAGCGGCATTTCAGAAAACGTGCTTATCTCGGCGAGAAAAAGCGATTTCGGCAATAAAATTTTAAAACGCGTGTAAAACATAAACCAAACGATGAAATTGGTTATTTCTTCATGTATAATGATCAACTCGATACTCCCTAGCCCCCAACAGCCTTTTTTTTTCATAACACTTTAACCAGAGTGACGGGAGAGCGGCATTTCAGAAAACGTGCTTATCTCGGCGAGAAAAAGCGATTTCGGCAATAAAATTTAAAACGCGTGTAAAACATAAAACCAAACGATGAAATTGGTTATTTTCTTCATGTATAATGATCAACTCGATACTCCCTAGCCCCCAACAGCCTTTTTTTTCATAACACTTTAACCAGAGTGACGGGAGAGCGGCATTTCAGAAAACGTGCTTATCTCGGCGAGAAAAAGCGATTTCGGCAATAAAATTAAAAACGCGCGTGTAAAACATAAACCAAACGATGAAATTGGTTATTTCTTCATGTATAATGATCAACTCGATACTCCCTAGCCCCCAACAGCCTTTTTTTTCATAACACTTTAACCAGAGTGACGGGAGAGCGGCATTTCAGAAAACGTGCTTATCTCGGCGAAAAAAAAGCGATTTCGGCAATAAAATTTAAAACGCGTGTAAAACATAAACCAAACGATGAAATTGGTTATTTCTTCATGTATAATGATCAACTCGATACTCCCTAGCCCCCAACAGCCTTTTTTTTTCATAACACTTTAACCAGAGTGACGGGAGAGCGGCATTTCAGAAAACGTGCTTATCTCGGCGAGAAAAAGCGATTTCGGCAATACAATTTAAAACGCGTGTAAAACATAAACCAAACGATGAAATTGGTTATTTCTTCATGTATAATGATCAACTCGATACTCCCTAGCCCCCAACAGCCTTTTTTTTCATAACACTTTAACCAGAGTGACGGGAGAGCGGCATTTCAGAAAACGTGCTTATCTCGGCGAGAAAAAGCGATTTCGGCAATAAAATTTAAAACGCGTGTAAAACATAAACCAAACGATGAAATTGGTTATTTCTTCATGTATAATGATCAACTCGATACTCCCTAGCCCCCAACAGCCTTTTTTTTCATAACACTTTAACCAGAGTGACGGGAGAGCGGCATTTCAGAAAACGTGCTTATCTCGGCGAGAAAAAGCGATTTCGGCAATAAAATTTAAAACGCGTGTAAAACATAAACCAAACGATGAAATTGGTTATTTCTTCATGTATAATGATCAACTCGATACTCCCTAGCCCCCAACAGCCTTTTTTTTCATAACACTTTAACCAGAGTGACGGGAGAGCGAAATTTCAGAAAACGTGCTTATCTCGGCGAGAAAAAGCGATTTCGGCAATAAAATTTAAAACGCGTGTAAAACATAAACCAAACGATGAAATTGGTTATTTCTTCATGTATAATGATCAACTCGATACTCCCTAGCCCCCAACAGCCTTTTTTTTCATAACACTTTAACCAGAGTGACGGGAGAGCGGCATTTCAGAAAACGTGCTTATCTCGGCGAGAAAAAGCGATTTCGGCAATAAAATTTAAAACGCGTGTAAAACATAAACCAAACGATGAAATTGGTTATTTCTTCATGTATAATGATCAACTCGATACTCCCTAGCCCCCAACAGCCTTTTTTTTCATAACACTTTAACCAGAGTGACGGGAGAGCGGCATTTCAGAAAACGTGCTTATCTCGGCGAGAAAAAGCGATTTCGGCAATAAAATTTAAAACGCGTGTAAAACATACACCAAACGATGAAATTGGTTATTTCTTCATGTATAATGATCAACTCGATACTCCCTAGCCCCCAACAGCCTTTTTTTTCATAACACTTTAACCAGAGTGACGGGAGAGCGGCATTTCAGAAAACGTGCTTATCTCGGCGAGAAAAAGCGATTTCGGCAATAAAATTTAAAACGCGTGTAAAACATAAACCAAACGATGAAATTGGTTATTTCTTCATGTATAATGATCAACTCGATACTCCCTAGCCCCCAACAGCCTTTTTTTTCATAACACTTTAACCAGAGTGACGGGAGAGCGGCATTTCAGAAAACGTGCTTATCTCGGCGAGAAAAAGCGATTTCGGCAATAAAATTTAAAACGCGTGTAAAACATAAACCAAACCTTTTTTTTCATAACACTTTAACCAGAGTGACGGGAGAGCGGCATTTCAGAAAACGTGCTTATCTCGGCGAGAAAAAGCGATTTCGGCAATAAAATTTAAAACGCGTGTAAAACATAAACCAAACGATGAAATTGGTTATTTCTTCATGTATAATGATCAACTCGATACTCCCTAGCCCCCAACAGCCTTTTTTTTCATAACACTTTAACCAGAGGGACGGGAGAGCGGCATTTCAGAAAACGTGCTTATCTCGGCGAGAAAAAGCGATTTCGGCAATAAAATTTAAAACGCGTGTAAAACATAAACCAAACGATGAAATTGGTTATTTCTTCATGTATAATGATCAACTCGATACTCCCTAGCCCCCAACAGCCTTTTTTTCATAACACTTTAACCAGAGTGACGGGAGAGCGGCATTTCAGAAAACGTGCTTATCTCGGCGAGAAAAAGCGATTTCGGCAATAAAATTTAAAACGCGTGTAAAACATAAACCAAACGATGAAATTGGTTATTTCTTCATGTATAATGATCAACTCGATACTCCCTAGCCCCCAACAGCCTTTTTTTTCATAACACTTTAACCAGAGGGACGGGAGAGCGGCATTTCAGAAAACGTGCTTATCTCGGCGAGAAAAAGCGATTTCGGCAATAAAATTTAAAACGCGTGTAAAACATAAACCAAACGATGAAATTGGTTATTTCTTCATGTATAATGATCAACTCGAGTCGAGCTCCAGGGAGAGAGGCTGATTTTTCGCTTTTTGAGGCCGACCGACGAACCGGCGCGGGGCGGACTAGAAAGCCCGCAGAGCCGTAGGCACTTAGAAAAGTTTCGCCTTTGGCTTTGAGCTCCAGGGGGAGAGGCTGGTTTTGCGTTATTTTAGGCCGGCTGGAGAACCGGCGCGGGTCGGACGCACAATCCCCGCAGAGCCGTGGGCACTTAGAAAATTTTTGCCAAGTTGGCTCTGAGCGCCTGGTACCTAATATGGAAGTATAGAGGCCGACTTTCGGGCAAGATCACGCCGCGTTAGGCTTCCAGGACCCCGGCTAAGCAATTTTACCGGGCCGCCCGGTTCTTTTTTTGAACCAGCCCGGTTCTTTTTACACTTCCAGCTGGAGCTCAGCAGCGGCTTTTTGCGCAAGATCACGCCGGGTTAGGCTTCCAGGACCTCGGCTAAGCAATTCTACCGGGCCGCCCGGTTCTTTTTTTGAACCAGCCCGGTTCTTATTACACTTCCAGCTGGAGCTCACGAGCGGCTTTTTGGACAAGATCACGCCGTGTTAGGCTTCCAGAGCCCCGGCTAAGCAATTTTACCGGCCCGCCCGGTTCTTTTTTTTAACCAGCCCGGTTCTTTTTACACTTCCAGCTGGAGCTCAGCAGCGGGTTTTTGGACAAGATCACGCCGTGTTAGGCTTCCAGAGCCCCGGCTAAGCAATTTTACAGGGTCGCCCGGTTCTTTTTTTTAACCAGCCCGGTTTTTTTTACACTTCCAGCTGGAGCTCAGCAGCGGCTTTTTGCACAGTATCACGCCGGGTTAGGCTTCCAGAGCCCCGGCTAAGCAATTTTACCGGGCCGCCCGGTTCTTTTTTTTAACCAGCCCGGTTCTTTTTACACTTCCAGCTGGAGCTCAGCAGCGGCTTTTTGGACAAGATCACGCAGTGTTAGGCTTCCAGAGCCCCGGCTAAGCAATTTTACCGGGTCGCCCGGTTCTTTTTTTTAACCAGCCCGGTTCTTTTTACACTTCCAGCTGGAGCTCAGCAGCGGCTTTTTGGACAAGATCACGCCGTGTTAGGCTTCCAGAGCCCCGGCTAAGAAATTTTACCGGGTCGCCCGGTTCTTTTTTTAACCAGCCCGGTTCTTTTTACACTTCCAGCTGGAGCTGAGCATCGTGTAAAACATAAACCAAACGATGAAATTGGTTATTTCTTCATGTATAATGATCAACTCGATACTCCTTAGCCCCCAACAGCCTTTTTTTTCATAACACTTTAACCAGAGTGACGGGAGAGCGGCATTTCAGAAAACGTGCTTATCTCGGCGAGAAAAAGCGATTTCGGCAATAAAATTTAAAACGCGTGTAAAACATAAATCAAACGATGAAATTGGTTATTTCTTCATGTATAATGATCAACTCGATACTCCCTAGCCCCCAACATCCTTTTTTTTCATAACACTTTAACCAGAGTGACGGGAGAGCGGCATTTCAGAAAACGTGCTTATCTCGGCGAGAAAAAGCGATTTCGGCAATAAAATTTAAAACGCGTGTAAAACATAAACCAAACGATGAAATTGGTTATTTCTTCATGTATAATGATCAACTCGATACTCCCTAGCCCCCAACAGCCTTTTTTTTCATAACACTTTAACCAGAGTGACGGGAGAGCGGCATTTCAGAAAACGTGCTTATCTCGGCGAGAAAAAGCGATTTCGGCAATAAAATTTAAAACGCGTGTAAAACATAAACCAAACGATGAAATTGGTTATTTCTTCATGTATAATGATCAACTCGATACTCCCTAGCCCCCAACAGCCTTTTTTTTCATAACACTTTAACCAGAGTGACGGGAGAGCGGCATTTCAGAAAACGTGCTTATCTCGGCGAGAAAAAGCGATTTCGGCAATAAAATTTAAAACGCGTGTAAAACATAAACCAAACGATGAAATTGGTTATTTCTTCATGTATAATGATCAACAAACGATGAAATTGGTTATTTCTTCATGTATAATGATCAACTCGATACTCCCTAGCCCCCAACAGCCTTTTTTTTCATAACACTTTAACCAGAGTGACGGGAGAGCGGCATTTCAGAAAACGTGCTTATCTCGGCGAGAAAAAGCGATTTCGGCAATAAAATTTAAAACGCGTGTAAAACATAAACCAAACGATGAAATTGGTTATTTCTTCATGTATAATGATCAACTCGATACTCCCTAGCCCCCAACAGCCTTTTTTTTCATAACACTTTAACCAGAGTGACGGGAGAGCGGCATTTCAGAAAACGTGCTTATCTCGGCGAGAAAAAGCGATTTCGGCAATAAAATTTAAAACGCGTGTAAAACATAAACCAAACGATGAAATTGGTTATTTCTTCATGTATAATGATCAACTCGATACTCCCTAGCCCCCAACAGCCTTTTTTTTCATAACACTTTAACCAGAGTGACGGGAGAGCGGCATTTCAGAAAACGTGCTTATCTCGGCGAGAAAAAGCGATTTCGGCAATAAAATTTAAAACGCGTGTAAAACATAAACCAAACGATGAAATTGGTTATTTCTTCATGTATAATGATCAACTCGATACTCCCTAGCCCCCAACAGCCTTTTTTTTCATAACACTTTAACCAGAGTGACGGGAGAGCGGCATTTCAGAAAACGTGCTTATCTCGGCGAGAAAAAGCGATTTCGGCAATAAAATTTAAAACGCGTGTAAAACATAAACCAAACGATGAAATTGGTTATTTCTTCATGTATAATGATCAACTCGATACTCCCTAGCCCCCAACAGCCTTTTTTTTCATAACACTTTAACCAGAGTGACGGGAGAGCGGCATTTCAGAAAACGTGCTTATCTCGGCGAGAAAAAGCGATTTCGGCAATAAAATTTAAAACGCGTGTAAAACATAAACCAAACGATGAAATTGGTTATTTCTTCATGTATAATGATCAACTCGATACTCCCTAGCCCCCAACAGCCTTTTTTTTCATAACACTTTAACCAGAGTGACGGGAGAGCGGCATTTCAGAAAACGTGCTTATCTCGGCGAGAAAAAGCGATTTCGGCAATAAAATTTAAAACGCGTGTAAAACATAAACCAAACGATGAAATTGGTTATTTCTTCATGTATAACGATCAACTCGATACTCCCTAGCCCCCAACAGCCTTTTTTTTCATAACACTTTAACCAGAGTGACGGGAGAGCGGCATTTCAGAAAACGTGCTTATCTCGGCGAGAAAAAGCGATTTCGGCAATAAAATTTAAAACGCGTGTAAAACATAAACCAAACGATGAAATTGGTTATTTCTTCATGTATAATGATCAACTCGATACTCCCTAGCCCCCAACAGCCTTTTTTTTCATAACACTTTAACCAGAGTGACGGGAGAGCGGCATTTCAGAAAACGTGCTTATCTCGGCGAGAAAAAGCGATTTCGGCAATAAAATTTAAAACGCGTGTAAAACATAAACCAAACGATGAAATTGGTTATTTCTTCATGTATAATGATCAACTCGATACTCCCTAGCTCCCAACAGACTTTTTTTTCATAACACTTTAACCAGAGTGACGGGAGAGCGGCATTTCAGAAAACGTGCTTATCTCGGCGAGAAAAAGCAATTTCGGCAATAAAATTTAAAACGCGTGTAAAACATAAACCAAACGATGAAATTGGTTATTTCTTCATGTATAATGATCAACTCGATACTCCCTAGCCCCCAACAGCCTTTTTTTTTCATAACACTTTAACCAGAGTGACGGGAGAGCGGCATTTCAGAAAACGTGCTTATCTCTGCGAGAAAAAGCGATTTCGGCAATAAAATTTAAAACGCGTGTAAAACATAAACCAAACGATGAAATTGGTTATTTCTTAATGTATAATGATCAACTCGATACTCCCTAGCCCCCAACAGCCTTTTTTTTCATAACACTTTAACCAGAGTGACGGGAGAGCGGCATTTCAGAAAACGTGCTTATCTCGGCGAGAAAAAGCGATTTCGGCAATAAAATTTAAAACGCGTGTAAAACATAAACCAAACGATGAAATTGGTTATTTCTTCATGTATAATGATCAACTCGATACTCCCTAGCCCCCAACAGCCTTTTTTTTCATAACACTTTAACCAGAGTGACGGGAGAGCGGCATTTCAGAAAACGTGCTTATCTCGGCGAGAAAAAG
This sequence comes from Syngnathus leptorhynchus, assembly GCF_054491065.1. Lineage (NCBI taxonomy): Eukaryota > Metazoa > Chordata > Actinopteri > Syngnathiformes > Syngnathidae > Syngnathus > Syngnathus leptorhynchus. Next base: position 93,795 of record NW_028232105.1, on the reverse strand, counting down.
CGATTTCGGCAATAAAATTTAAAACGCGTGTAAAACATAAACCAAACGATGAAATTGGTTATTTCTTCATGTATAATGATCAACTCGATACTCCCTAGCCCCCAACAGCCTTTTTTTTCATAACACTTTAACCAGAGTGACGGGAGAGCGGCATTTCAGAAAACGTGCTTATCTCGGCGAGAAAAAGCGATTTCGGCAATAAAATTTAAAACGCGTGTAAAACATAAACCAAACGATGAAATTGGTTATTTCTTCATGTATAATGATCAACTCGATACTCCCTAGCCCCCAACAGCCTTTTTTTTCATAACACTTTAACCAGAGTGACGGGAGAGCGGCATTTCAGAAAACGTGCTTATCTCGGCGAGAAAAAGCGATTTCGGCAATAAAATTTAAAACGCGTGTAAAACATAAACCAAACGATGGAATTGGTTATTTCTTCATGTATAATGATCAACTCGATACTCCCTAGCCCCCAACAGCCTTTTTTTTCATAACACTTTAACCAGAGTGACGGGAGAGCGGCATTTCAGAAAACGTGCTTATCTCGGCGAGAAAAAGCGATTTCGGCAATAAAATTTAAAACGCGTGTAAAACATAAACCAAACGATGAAATTGGTTATTTCTTCATGTATAATGATCAACTCGATACTCCCTAGCCCCCAACAGCCTTTTTTTTCATAACACTTTAACCAGAGTGACGGGAGAGCGGCATTTCAGAAAACGTGCTTATCTCGGCGAGAAAAAGCGATTTCGGCAATAAAATTTAAAACGCGTGTAAAACATAAACCAAACGATGAAATTGGTTATTTCTTCATGTATAATGATCAACAAACGATGAAATTGGTTATTTCTTCATGTATAATGATCAACTCGATACTCCCTAGCCCCCAACAGCCTTTTTTTTCATAACACTTTAACCAGAGTGACGGGAGAGCGGCATTTCAGAAAACGTGCTTATCTCGGCGAGAAAAAGCGATTTCGGCAATAAAATTTAAAACGCGTGTAAAACATAAACCAAACGATGAAATTGGTTATTTCTTCATGTATAATGATCAACTCGATACTCCCTAGCCCCCAACAGCCTTTTTTTTCATAACACTTTAACCAGAGTGACGGGAGAGCGGCATTTCAGAAAACGTGCTTATCTCGGCGAGAAAAAGCGATTTCGGCAATAAAATTTAAAACGCGTGTAAAACATAAACCAAACGATGAAATTGGTTATTTCTTCATGTATAATGATCAACTCGATACTCCCTAGCCCCCAACAGCCTTTTTTTTCATAACACTTTAACCAGAGTGACGGGAGAGCGGCATTTCAGAAAACGTGCTTATCTCGGCGAGAAAAAGCGATTTCGGCAATAAAATTTAAAACGCGTGTAAAACATAAACCAAACGATGAAATTGGTTATTTCTTCATGTATAATGATCAACTCGATACTCCCTAGCCCCCAACAGCCTTTTTTTTCATAACACTTTAACCAGAGTGACGGGAGAGCGGCATTTCAGAAAACGTGCTTATCTCGGCGAAAAAAAGCGATTTCGGCAATAAAATTTAAAACGCGTGTAAAACATAAACCAAACGATGAAATTGGTTATTTCTTCATGTATAATGATCAACTCGATACTCCCTAGCCCCCAACAGCCTTTTTTTTCATAACACTTTAACCAGAGTGACGGGAGAGCGGCATTTCAGAAAACGTGCTTATCTCGGCGAGAAAAAGCGATTTCGGCAATAAAATTTAAAACGCGTGTAAAACATAAACCAAACGATGAAATTGGTTATTTCTTCATGTATAATGATCAACTCGATACTCCCTAGCCCCCAACAGCCTTTTTTTTCATAACACTTTAACCAGAGTGACGGGAGAGCGGCATTTCAGAAAACGTGCTTATCTCGGCGAGAAAAAGCGATTTCGGCAATAAAATTTAAAACGCGTGTAAAACATAAACCAAACGATGAAATTGGTTATTTCTTCATGTATAATGATCAACTCGATACTCCCTAGCCCCCAACAGCCTTTTTTTTCATAACACTTTAACCAGAGTGACGGGAGAGCGGCATTTCAGAAAACGTGCTTATCTCGGCGAGAAAAAGCGATTTCAGCAATAAAATTTAAAACGCGTGTAAAACATAAACCAAACGATGAAATTGGTTATTTCTTCATGTATAATGATCAACTCGATACTCCCTAGCCCCCAACAGCCTTTTTTTTCATAACACTTTAACCAGAGTGACGGGAGAGCGGCATTTCAGAAAACGTGCTTATCTCGGCGAGAAAAAGCGATTTCGGCAATAAAATTTAAAACGCGTGTAAAACATAAACCAAACGATGAAATTGGTTATTTCTTCATGTATAATGATCAACTCGATACTCCTTAGCCCCCAACAGCCTTTTTTTTCATAACACTTTAACCAGAGTGACGGGAGAGCGGCATTTCAGAAAACGTGCTTATCTCGGCGAGAAAAAGCGATTTCGGCAATAAAATTTAAAACGCGTGTAAAACATAAACCAAACGATGAAATTGGTTATTTCTTCATGTATAATGATCAACTCGATACTCCCTAGCCCCCAACAGCCTTTTTTTTCATAACACTTTAACCAGAGTGACGGGAGAGCGGCATTTCAGAAAACGTGCTTATCTCGGCGAGAAAAAGCGATTTCGGCAATAAAATTTAAAACGCGTGTAAAACATAAACCAAACGATGAAATTGGTTATTTCTTCATGTATAATGATCAACTCGATACTCCCTAGCCCCCAACAGCCTTTTTTTTCATAACACTTTAACCAGAGTGACGGGAGAGCGGCATTTCAGAAAACGTGCTTATCTCGGCGAGAAAAAGCGATTTCGGCAATAAAATTTAAAACGCGTGTAAAACATAAACCAAACGATGAAATTGGTTATTTCTTCATGTATAATGATCAACTCGATACTCCCTAGCCCCCAACAGCCTTTTTTTTCATAACACTTTAACCAGAGTGACGGGAGAGCGGCATTTCAGAAAACGTGCTTATCTCGGCGAGAAAAAGCGATTTCGGCAATAAAATTTAAAACGCGTGTAAAACATAAACCAAACGATGAAATTGGTTATTTCTTCATGTATAATGATCAACTCGATACTCCTTAGCCCCCAACAGCCTTTTTTTTCATAACACTTTAACCAGAGTGACGGGAGAGCGGCATTTCAGAAAACGTGCTTATCTCGGCGAGAAAAAGCGATTTCGGCAATAAAATTTAAAACGCGTGTAAAACATAAACCAAACGATGAAATTGGTTATTTCTTCATGTATAATGATCAACTCGATACTCCCTAGCCCCCAACAGCCTTTTTTTTCATAACACTTTAACCAGAGTGACGGGAGAGCGGCATTTCAGAAAACGTGCTTATCTCGGCGAGAAAAAGCGATTTCGGCAATAAAATTTAAAACGCGTGTAAAACATAAACCAAACGATGAAATTGGTTATTTCTTCATGTATAATGATCAACTCGATACTCCCTAGCCCCCAACAGCCTTTTTTTTCATAACACTTTAACCAGAGTGACGGGAGAGCGGCATTTCAGAAAACGTGCTTATCTCGGCGAGAAAAAGCGATTTCGGCAATAAAATTTAAAACGCGTGTAAAACATAAACCAAACGATGAAATTGGTTATTTCTTCATGTATAATGATCAACTCGATACTCCCTAGCCCCCAACAGCCTTTTTTTTCATAACACTTTAACCAGAGTGACGGGAGAGCGGCATTTCAGAAAACGTGCTTATCTCGGCGAGAAAAAGCGATTTCGGCAATAAAATTAAAACGCGTGTAAAACATAAACCAAACGATGAAATTGGTTATTTCTTCATGTATAATGATCAACTCGATACTCCCTAGCCCCCAACAGCCTTTTTTTTCATAACACTTTAACCAGAGTGACGGGAGAGCGGCATTTCAGAAAACGTGCTTATCTCGGCGAGAAAAAAGCGATTTCGGCAATAAAATTTAAAACGCGTGTAAAACATAAACCAAACGATGAAATTGGTTATTTCTTCATGTATAATGATCAACTCGATACTCCCTAGCCCCCAACAGCCTTTTTTTTCATAACACTTTAACCAGAGTGACGGGAGAGCGGCATTTCAGAAAACGTGCTTATCTCGGCGAGAAAAAGCGATTTCGGCAATACAATTTAAAACGCGTGTAAAACATAAACCAAACGATGAAATTGGTTATTTCTTCATGTATAATGATCAACTCGATACTCCCTAGCCCCCAACAGCCTTTTTTTTCATAACACTTTAACCAGAGTGACGGGAGAGCGGCATTTCAGAAAACGTGCTTATCTCGGCGAGAAAAAGCGATTTCGGCAATAAAATTTAAAACGCGTGTAAAACATAAACCAAACGATGAAATTGGTTATTTCTTCATGTATAATGATCAACTCGATACTCCCTAGCCCCCAACAGCCTTTTTTTTCATAACACTTTAACCAGAGTGACGGGAGAGCGGCATTTCAGAAAACGTGCTTATCTCGGCGAGAAAAAGCGATTTCGGCAATAAAATTTAAAACGCGTGTAAAACATAAACCAAACGATGAAATTGGTTATTTCTTCATGTATAATGATCAACTCGATACTCCCTAGCCCCCAACAGCCTTTTTTTTCATAACACTTTAACCAGAGTGACGGGAGAGCGGCATTTCAGAAAACGTGCTTATCTCGGCGAGAAAAAGCGATTTCGGCAATATAATTTAAAACGCGTGTAAAACATAAACCAAACGATGAAATTGGTTATTTCTTCATGTATAATGATCAACTCGATACTCCCTAGCCCCCAACAGCCTTTTTTTTCATAACACTTTAACCAGAGTGACGGGAGAGCGGCATTTCAGAAAACGTGCTTATCTCGGCGAGAAAAAGCGATTTCGGCAATAAAATTTAAAACGCGTGTAAAACATAAACCAAACGATGAAATTGGTTATTTCTTCATGTATAATGATCAACTCGATACTCCCTAGCCCCCAACAGCCTTTTTTTTCATAACACTTTAACCAGAGTGACGGGAGAGCGGCATTTCAGAAAACGTGCTTATCTCGGCGAGAAAAAGCGATTTCGGCAATAAAATTTAAAACGCGTGTAAAACATAAACCAAACGATGAAATTGGTTATTTCTTCATGTATAATGATCAACTCGATACTCCCTAGCCCCCAACAGCCTTTTTTTTCATAACACTTTAACCAGAGTGACGGGAGAGCGGCATTTCAGAAAACGTGCTTATCTCGGCGAGAAAAAGCGATTTCGGCAATAAAATTTAAAACGCGTGTAAAACATAAACCAAACGATGAAATTGGTTATTTCTTCATGTATAATGATCAACTCGATACTCCCTAGCCCCCAACAGCCTTTTTTTTTCATAACACTTTAACCAGAGTGACGGGAGAGCGGCATTTCAGAAAACGTGCTTATCTCGGCGAGAAAAAGCGATTTCGGCAATAAAATTTAAAACGCGTGTAAAACATAAACCAAACGATGAAATTGGTTATTTCTTCATGTATAATGATCAACTCGATACTCCCTAGCCCCCAATAGCCTTTTTTTTCATAACACTTTAACCAGAGTGACGGGAGAGCGGCATTTCAGAAAACGTGCTTATCTCGGCGAGAAAAAGCGATTTCGGCAATAAAATTTAAAACGCGTGTAAAACATAAACCAAACTATGAAATTGGTTATTTCTTCATGTATAATGATCAACTCGATACTCCCTAGCCCCCAACAGCCTTTTTTTTTCATAACACTTTAACCAGAGTGACGGGAGAGCGGCATTTCAGAAAACGTGCTTATCTCGGCGAGAAAAAGCGATTTCGGCAATAAAATTTAAAACGCGTGTAAAACATAAACCAAACGATGAAATTGGTTATTTCTACATGTATAATGATCAACTCGATACTCCCTAGCCCCCAACAGCCTTTTTTTTCATAACACTTTAACCAGAGTGACGGGAGAGCGGCATTTCAGAAAACGTGCTTATCTCGGCGAGAAAAAGCGATTTCGGCAATAAAATTTAAAACGCGTGTAAAACATAAACCAAACGATGAAATTGGTTATTTCTTCATGTATAATGATCAACTCGATACTCCCTAGCCCCCAACAGCCTTTTTTTTCATAACACTTTAACCAGAGTGACGGGAGAGCGGCATTTCAGAAAACGTGCTTATCTCGGCGAGAAAAAGCGATTTCGGCAATATAATTTAAAACGCGTGTAAAACATAAACCAAACGATGAAATTGGTTATTTCTTCATGTATAATGATCAACTCGATACTCCCTAGCCCCCAACAGCCTTTTTTTTCATAACACTTTAACCAGAGTGACGGGAGAGCGGCATTTCAGAAAACGTGCTTATCTCGGCGAGAAAAAGCGATTTCGGCAATAAAATTTAAAACGCGTGTAAAACATAAACCAAACGATGAAATTGGTTATTTCTTCATGTATAATGATCAACTCGATACTCCCTAGCCCCCAACAGCCTTTTTTTTCATAACACTTTAACCAGAGTGACGGGAGAGCGGCATTTCAGAAAACGTGCTTATCTCGGCGAGAAAAAGCGATTTCGGCAATAAAATTTAAAACGCGTGTAAAACATAAACCAAACGATGAAATTGGTTATTTCTTCATGTATAATGATCAACTCGATACTCCCTAGCCCCCAACAGCCTTTTTTTTCATAACACTTTAACCAGAGTGACGGGAGAGCGGCATTTCAGAAAACGTGCTTATCTCGGCGAGAAAAAGCGATTTCGGCAATAAAATTTAAAACGCGTGTAAAACATAAACCAAACGATGAAATTGGTTATTTCTTCATGTATAATGATCAACTCGATACTCCCTAGCCCCCAACAGCCTTTTTTTTTCATAACACTTTAACCAGAGTGACGGGAGAGCGGCATTTCAGAAAACGTGCTTATCTCGGCGAGAAAAAGCGATTTCGGCAATAAAATTTAAAACGCGTGTAAAACATAAACCAAACGATGAAATTGGTTATTTCTTCATGTATAATGATCAACTCGATACTCCCTAGCCCCCAATAGCCTTTTTTTTCATAACACTTTAACCAGAGTGACGGGAGAGCGGCATTTCAGAAAACGTGCTTATCTCGGCGAGAAAAAGCGATTTCGGCAATAAAATTTAAAACGCGTGTAAAACATAAACCAAACTATGAAATTGGTTATTTCTTCATGTATAATGATCAACTCGATACTCCCTAGCCCCCAACAGCCTTTTTTTTTCATAACACTTTAACCAGAGTGACGGGAGAGCGGCATTTCAGAAAACGTGCTTATCTCGGCGAGAAAAAGCGATTTCGGCAATAAAATTTAAAACGCGTGTAAAACATAAACCAAACGATGAAATTGGTTATTTCTACATGTATAATGATCAACTCGATACTCCCTAGCCCCCAACAGCCTTTTTTTTCATAACACTTTAACCAGAGTGACGGGAGAGCGGCATTTCAGAAAACGTGCTTATCTCGGCGAGAAAAAGCGATTTCGGCAATAAAATTTAAAACGCGTGTAAAACATAAACCAAACGATGAAATTGGTTATTTCTTCATGTATAATGATCAACTCGAGTCGAGCTCCAGGGAGAGAGGCTGATTTTTCGCTTTTTGAGGCCGACCGACGAACCGGCGCGGGGCGGACTCAAAAGCCCGCAGAGCCGTAGGCACTTAGAAAAGTTTCGCCTTTGGCTGTGAGCTCCAGGGGGAGAGGCTGGTTTTGCGTTATTTTAGGCCGGCTGGAGAACCGGCGCGGGTCGGACGCACAATCCCCGCAGAGCCGTGGGCACTTAGAAAATTTTTGCCAAGTTGGCTCTGAGCGCCTGGTACCTAATATGGAAGTATAGAGGCCGACTTTCGGGCAAGATCACGCCGCGTTAGGCTTCCAGGACCCCGGCTAAGCAATTTTACCGGGCCGCCCGGTTCTTTTTTTGAACCAGCCCGGTTCTTTTTACACTTCCAGCTGGAGCTCAGCAGCGGCTTTTTGCGCAAGATCACGCCGGGTTAGGCTTCCAGGACCTCGGCTAAGCAATTCTACCGAGCCACCCGGTTCTTTTTTTGAACCAGCCCGGTTCTTTTTACACTTCCAGCTGGAGCTCACGAGCGGCTTTTTGGACAAGATCACGCCGTGTTAGGCTTCCAGAGCCCCGGCTAAGCAATTTTACCGGCCCGCCCGGTTCTTTTTTTTAACCAGCCCGGTTCTTTTTACACTTCCAGCTGGAGCTCAGCAGCGGCTTTTTGGACAAGATCACGCCGTGTTAGGCTTCCAGAGCCCCGGCTAAGCAATTTTACCGGGTCGCCCGGTTCTTTTTTTTAACCAGCCCGGTTCTTTTTACACTTCCAGCTGGAGCTCAGCAGCGGCTTTTTGGACAAGATCACGCCGTGTTAGGCTTCCAGAGCCCCGGCTAAGCAATTTTACCGGGTCGCCCGGTTCTTTTTTTAACCAGCCCGGTTCTTTTTACACTTCCAGCTGGAGCTCAGCATCGTGTAAAACATAAACCAAACGATGAAATTGGTTATTTCTTCATGTATAATGATCAACTCGATACTCCCTAGCCCCCAACAGCCTTTTTTTTCATAACACTTTAACCAGAGTGACGGGAGAGCGGCATTTCAGAAAACGTGCTTATCTCGGCGAGAAAAAGCGATTTCGGCAATAAAATTTAAAACGCGTGTAAAACATAAACCAAACGATGAAATTGGTTATTTCTTCATGTATAATGATCAACTCGATACTCCCTAGCCCCCAACAGCCTTTTTTTTCATAACACTTTAACCAGAGTGACGGGAGAGCGGCATTTCAGAAAACGTGCTTATCTCGGCGAGAAAAAGCGATTTCGGCAATAAAATTTAAAACGCGTGTAAAACATAAACCAAACGATGAAATTGGTTATTTCTTCATGTATAATGATCAACTCGATACTCCCTAGCCCCCAACAGCCTTTTTTTTCATAACACTTTAACCAGAGTGACGGGAGAGCGGCATTTCAGAAAACGTGCTTATCTCGGCGAGAAAAAGCGATTTCGGCAATAAAATTTAAAACGCGTGTAAAACATAAACCAAACGATGAAATTGGTTATTTCTTCATGTATAATGATCAACTCGATCCTCCCTAGCCCCCAACAGCCTTTTTTTTCATGACACTTTAACCAGAGTGACGGGAGAGCGGCATTTCAGAAAACGTGCTTATCTCGGCGAGAAAAAGCGATTTCGGCAATAAAATTTAAAACGCGTGTAAAACATAAACCAAACGATGAAATTGGTTATTTCTTCATGTATAATGATCAACTCGATACTCCCTAGCCCCCAACAGCCTTTTTTTTCATAACACTTTAACCAGAGTGACGGGAGAGCGGCATTTCAGAAAACGTGCTTATCTCGGCGAGAAAAAGCGATTTCGGCAATAAAATTTAAAACGCGTGTAAAACATAAACCAAACGATGAAATTGGTTATTTCTTCATGTATAATGATCAACTCGATACTCCCTAGCCCCCAACAGCCTTTTTTTTCCATAACACTTTAACCAGAGTGACGGGAGAGCGGCATTTCAGAAAACGTGCTTATCTCGGCGAGAAAAAGCGATTTCGGCAATAAAATTTAAAACGCGTGTAAAACATAAACCAAACGATGAAATTGGTTATTTCTTCATGCATAATGATCAACTCGATACTCCCTAGCCCCCAACAGCCTTTTTTTTCATAACACTTTAACCAGAGTGACGGGAGAGCGGCATTTCAGAAAACGTGCTTATCTCGGCGAGAAAAAGCGATTTCGGCAATAAAATTTAAAACGCGTGTAAAACATAAACCAAATGATGAAATTGGTTATTTCTTCATGTATAATGATCAACTCGATACTCCCTAGCCCCCAACAGCCTTTTTTTTCATAACACTTTAACCAGAGTGACGGGAGAGCGGCATTTCAGAAAACGTGCTTATCTCGGCGAGAAAAAGCGATTTCGGCAATAAAATTTAAAACGCGTGTAAAACATAAACCAAACGATGAAATTGGTTATTTCTTCATGTATAATGATAAACTCGATACTCCCTAGCCCCCAACAGCCTTTTTTTTCATAACACTTTAACCAGAGTGACGGGAGAGCGGCATTTCAGAAAACGTGCTTATCTCGGCGAGAAAAAGCGATTTCGGCAATAAAATTTAAAACGCGTGTAAAACATAAACCAAACGATGAAATTGGTTATTTCTTCATGTATAATGATCAACTCGATACTCCCTAGCCCCCAACAGCCTTTTTTTTCATAACACTTTAACCAGAGTGACGGGAGAGCGGCATTTCAGAAAACGTGCTTATCTCGGCGAGAAAAAGCGATTTCGGCAATAAAATTTAAAACGCGTGTAAAACATAAACCAAACGATGAAATTGGTTATTTCTTCATGTATAATGATCAACTCGATACTCCCTAGCCCCCAACAGCCTTTTTTTTTCATAACACTTTAACCAGAGTGACGGGAGAGCGGCATTTCAGAAAACGTGCTTATCTCGGCGAGAAAAAGCGATTTCGGCAATAAAATTTAAAACGCGTGTAAAACATAAACCAAACGATGAAATTGGTTATTTCTTCATGTATAATGATCAACTCGATACTCCCTAGCCCCCAACAGCCTTTTTTTTCATAACACTTTAACCAGAGTGACGGGAGAGCGGCATTTCAGAAAACGTGCTTATCTCGGCGAGAAAAAGCGATTTCGGCAATAAAATTTAAAACGCGTGTAAAACATAAACCAAACGATGAAATTGGTTATTTCTTCATGTATAATGATCAACTCGATACTCCCTAGCCCCCAACAGCCTTTTTTTTCATAACACTTTAACCAGAGTGACGGGAGAGCGGCATTTCAGAAAACGTGCTTATCTCGGCGAGAAAAAGCGATTTCGGCAATAAAATTTAAAACGCGTGTAAAACATAAACCAAACGATGAAATTGGTTATTTCTTCATGTATAAAGATCAACTCGATACTCCCTAGCCCCCAACAGCCTTTTTTTTCATAACACTTTAACCAGAGTGACGGGAGAGCGGCATTTCAGAAAACGTGCTTATCTCGGCGAGAAAAAGCGATTTCGGCAATAAAATTTAAAACGCGTGTAAAACATAAACCAAACGATGAAATTGGTTATTTCTTCATGTATAATGATCAACTCGATACTCCCTAGCCCCCAACAGCCTTTTTTTTCATAACACTTTAACCAGAGTGACGGGAGAGCGGCATTTCAGAAAACGTGCTTATCTCGGCGAGAAAAAGCGATTTCGGCAATAAAATTTAAAACGCGTGTAAAACATAAACCAAACGATGAAATTGGTTATTTCTTCATGTATAATGATCAACTCGATACTCCCTAGCCCCCAACAGCCTTTTTTTTCATAACACTTTAACCAGAGTGACGGGAGAGCGGCATTTCAGAAAACGTGCTTATCTCGGCGAGAAAAAGCGATTTCGGCAATATAATTTAAAACGCGTGTAAAACATAAACCAAACGATGAAATTGGTTATTTCTTCATGTATAATGATCAACTCGATACTCCCTAGCCCCCAACAGCCTTTTTTTTCATAACACTTTAACCAGAGTGACGGGAGAGCGGCATTTCAGAAAACGTGCTTATCTCGGCGAGAAAAAGCGATTTCGGCAATAAAATTTAAAACGCGTGTAAAACATAAACCAAACGATGAAATTGGTTATTTCTTCATGTATAATGATCAACTCGATACTCCCTAGCCCCCAACAGCCTTTTTTTTCATAACACTTTAACCAGAGTGACGGGAGAGCGGCATTTCAGAAAACGTGCTTATCTCGGCGAGAAAAAGCGATTTCGGCAATAAAATTTAAAACGCGTGTAAAACATAAACCAAACGATGAAATTGGTTATTTCTTCATGTATAATGATCAACTCGATACTCCCTAGCCCCCAACAGCCTTTTTTTTCATAACACTTTAACCAGAGTGACGGGAGAGCGGCATTTCAGAAAACGTGCTTATCTCGGCGAGAAAAAGCGATTTCGGCAATAAAATTTAAAACGCGTGTAAAACATAAACCAAACGATGAAATTGGTTATTTCTTCATGTATAATGATCAACTCGATACTCCCTAGCCCCCAACAGCCTTTTTTTTTCATAACACTTTAACCAGAGTGACGGGAGAGCGGCATTTCAGAAAACGTGCTTATCTCGGCGAGAAAAAGCGATTTCGGCAATAAAATTTAAAACGCGTGTAAAACATAAACCAAACGATGAAATTGGTTATTTCTTCATGTATAATGATCAACTCGATACTCCCTAGCCCCCAATAGCCTTTTTTTTCATAACACTTTAACCAGAGTGACGGGAGAGCGGCATTTCAGAAAACGTGCTTATCTCGGCGAGAAAAAGCGATTTCGGCAATAAAATTTAAAACGCGTGTAAAACATAAACCAAACTATGAAATTGGTTATTTCTTCATGTATAATGATCAACTCGATACTCCCTAGCCCCCAACAGCCTTTTTTTTTCATAACACTTTAACCAGAGTGACGGGAGAGCGGCATTTCAGAAAACGTGCTTATCTCGGCGAGAAAAAGCGATTTCGGCAATAAAATTTAAAACGCGTGTAAAACATAAACCAAACGATGAAATTGGTTATTTCTACATGTATAATGATCAACTCGATACTCCCTAGCCCCCAACAGCCTTTTTTTTCATAACACTTTAACCAGAGTGACGGGAGAGCGGCATTTCAGAAAACGTGCTTATCTCGGCGAGAAAAAGCGATTTCGGCAATAAAATTTAAAACGCGTGTAAAACATAAACCAAACGATGAAATTGGTTATTTCTTCATGTATAATGATCAACTCGATACTCCCTAGACCCCAACAGCCTTTTTTTTCATAACACTTTAACCAGAGTGACGGGAGAGCGGTTTTCCAGAAAACGTGCTTATCTCGGCGAGAAAAAGCGATTTCGGCAATAAAATTTAAAACGCGTGTAAAACATAAACCAAACGATGAAATTGGTTATTTCTTCATGTATAATGATCAACTCGATACTCCCTAGCCCCCAACAGCCTTTTTTTTCATAACACTTTAACCAGAGTGACGGGAGAGCGGCATTTCAGAAAACGTGCTTATCTCGGCGAGAAAAAGCGATTTCGGCAATAAAATTTAAAACGCGTGTAAAACATAAACCAAACGATGAAATTGGTTATTTCTTCATGTATAATGATCAACTCGATACTCCCTAGCCCCCAACAGCCTTTTTTTTCATAACACTTTAACCAGAGTGACGGGAGAGCGGCATTTCAGAAAACGTGCTTATCTCGGCGAGAAAAAGCGATTTCGGCAATAAAATTTAAAACGCGTGTAAAACATAAACCAAACGATGAAATTGGTTATTTCTTCATGTATAATGATCAACTCGATACTCCCTAGCCCCCAACAGCCTTTTTTTTCATAACACTTTAACCAGAGTGACGGGAGAGCGGCATTTCAGAAAACGTGCTTATCTCGGCGAGAAAAAGCGATTTCGGCAATAAAATTTAAAACGCGTGTAAAACATAAACCAAACGATGAAATTGGTTATTTCTTCATGTATAATGATCAACTCGATACTCCCTAGCCCCCAACAGCCTTTTTTTTCATAACACTTTAACCAGAGTGACGGGAGAGCGGCATTTCAGAAAACGTGCTTATCTCGGCGAGAAAAAGCGATTTCGGCAATAAAATTTAAAACGCGTGTAAAACATAAACCAAACGATGAAATTGGTTATTTCTTCATGTATAATGATCAACTCGATACTCCCTAGCCCCCAACAGCCTTTTTTTTCATAACACTTTAACCAGAGTGACGGGAGAGCGGCATTTCAGAAAACGTGCTTATCTCGGCGAGAAAAAGCGATTTCGGCAATAAAATTTAAAACGCGTGTAAAACATAAACATAACGATGAAATTGGTTATTTCTTCATGTATAATGATCAACTCGATACTCCCTAGCCCCCAACAGCCTTTTTTTTTCATAACACTTTAACCAGAGTGACGGGAGAGCGGCATTTCAGAAAACGTGCTTATCTCGGCGAGAAAAAGCGATTTCGGCAATAAAATTTAAAACGCGTGTAAAACATAAACCAAACGATAAAATTGGTTATTTCTTCATGTATAATGATCAACTCGATACTCCCTAGCCCCCAACAGCCTTTTTTTTCATAACACTTTAACCAGAGTGACGGGAGAGCGGCATTTCAGAAAACGTGCTTATCTCGGCGAGAAAAAGCGATTTCGGCAATAAAATTTAAAACGCGTGTAAAACATAAACCAAACGATGAAATTGGTTATTTCTTCATGTATAATGATCAACTCGATACTCCCTAGCCCCCAACAGCCTTTTTTTTTCATAACACTTTAACCAGAGTGACGGGAGAGCGGCATTTCAGAAAACGTGCTTATCTCGGCGAGAAAAAGCGATTTCGGCAATAAAATTTAAAACGCGTGTAAAACATAAACCAAACGATGAAATTGGTTATTTCTTCATGTATAATGATCAACTCGATACTCCCTAGCCCCCAACAGCCTTTTTTTTCATAACACTTTAACCAGAGTGACGGGAGAGCGGCATTTCAGAAAACGTGCTTATCTCGGCGAGAAAAAGCGATTTCGGCAATAAAATTTAAAACGCGTGTAAAACATAAACCAAACGATGAAATTGGTTATTTCTTCATGTATAATGATCAACTCGATACTCCCTAGCCCCCAACAGCCTTTTTTTTCATAACACTTTAACCAGAGTGACGGGAGAGCGGCATTTCAGAAAACGTGCTTATCTCGGCGAGAAAAAGCGATTTCGGCAATAAAATTTAAAACGCGTGTAAAACATAAACATAACGATGAAATTGGTTATTTCTTCATGTATAATGATCAACTCGATACTCCCTAGCCCCCAACAGCCTTTTTTTTTCATAACACTTTAACCAGAGTGACGGGAGAGCGGCATTTCAGAAAACGTGCTTATCTCGGCGAGAAAAAGCGATTTCGGCAATAAAATTTAAAACGCGTGTAAAACATAAACCAAACGATAAAATTGGTTATTTCTTCATGTATAATGATCAACTCGATACTCCCTAGCCCCCAACAGCCTTTTTTTTCATAACACTTTAACCAGAGTGACGGGAGAGCGGCATTTCAGAAAACTTGCTTATCTCGGCGAGAAAAAGCGATTTCGGCAATAAAATTTAAAACGCGTGTAAAACATAAACCAAACGATGAAATTGGTTATTTCTTCATGTATAATGATCAACTCGATACTCCCTAGACCCCAACAGCCTTTTTTTTCATAACACTTTAACCAGAGTGACGGGAGAGCGGTTTTCCAGAAAACGTGCTTATCTCGGCGAGAAAAAGCGATTTCGGCAATAAAATTTAAAACGCGTGTAAAACATAAACCAAACGATGAAATTGGTTATTTCTTCATGTATAATGATCAACTCGATACTCCCTAGCCCCCAACAGCCTTTTTTTTCATAACACTTTAACCAGAGTGACGGGAGAGCGGCATTTCAGAAAACGTGCTTATCTCGGCGAGAAAAAGCGATTTCGGCAATAAAATTTAAAACGCGTGTAAAACATAAACCAAACGATGAAATTGTTTATTTCTTCATGTATAATGATCAACTCGAGTCGAGCTCCAGGGAGAGAGGCTGATTTTTCGCTTTTTGAGGCCGACCGACGAACCGGCGCGTGGCGGACTCAAAAGCCCGCAGAGCCGTAGGCACTTAGAAAAGTTTCGCCTTTGGCTGTGAGCTCCAGGGGGAGAGGCTGGTTTTGCGTTATTTTAGGCCGGCTGGAGAACCGGCGCGGGTCGGACGCACAATCCCCGCAGAGCCGTGGGCACTTAGAAATTTTTTGCCAAGTTGGCTCTGAGCGCCTGGTACCTAATATGGAAGTATAGAGGCCGACTTTCGGGCAAGATCACGCCGCGTTAGGCTTCCAGGACCCCGGCTAAGCAATTTTACCGGGCCGCCCGGTTCTTTTTTTGAACCAGCCCGGTTCTTTTTACACTTCCAGCTGGAGCTCAGCAGCGGCTTTTTGCGCAAGATCACGCCGGGTTAGGCTTCCAGGACCTCGGCTAAGCAATTCTACCGGGCCGCCCGGTTCTTTTTTTGAACCAGCCCGGTTCTTTTTACACTTCCAGCTGGAGCTCACGAGCGGCTTTTTGGACAAGATCACGCCGTGTTAGGGTTCCAGAGCCCCGGCTAAGCAATTTTACCGGCCCGCCCGGTTCTTTTTTTTAACCAACCCGGTTCTTTTTACACTTCCAGCTGGAGCTCAGCAGCGGGTTTTTGGACAAGATCACGCCGTGTTAGGCTTCCAGAGCCCCGGCTAAGCAATTTTACAGGGTCGCCCGGTTCTTTTTTTTAACCAGCCCGGTTTTTTTTACACTTCCAGCTGGAGCTCAGCAGCGGCTTTTTGCACAGTATCACGCCGGGTTAGGCTTCCAGAGCTCCGGCTAAGCAATTTTACCGGGCCGCCCGGTTCTTTTTTTTAACCAGCCCGGTTCTTTTTACACTTCCAGCTGGAGCTCAGCAGCGGCTTTTTGGACAAGATCACGCCGTGTTAGGCTTCCAGAGCCCCGGCTAAGCAATTTTACCGGGTCGCCCGGTTCTTTTTTTTAACCAGCCCGGTTCTTTTTACACTTCCAGCTGGAGCTCAGCAGCGGCTTTTTGGACAAGATAACGCCGTGTTAGGCTTCCAGAGCCCCGGCTAAGCAATTTTACCGGGTCGCCCGGTTCTTTTTTTAACCAGCCCGGTTCTTTTTACACTTCCAGCTGGAGCTCAGCATCGTGTAAAACATAAACCAAACGATGAAATTGGTTATTTCTTCATGTATAATGATCAACTCGATACTCCCTAGCCCCCAACAGCCTTTTTTTTCATAACACTTTAACCAGAGTGACGGGAGAGCGGCATTTCAGAAAACGTGCTTATCTCGGCGAGAAAAAGCGATTTCGGCAATAAAATTTAAAACGCGTGTAAAACATAAACCAAACGATGAAATTGGTTATTTCTTCATGTATAATGATCAACTCGATACTCCCTAGCCCCCAACAGCCTTTTTTTTCATAACACTTTAACCAGAGTGACGGGAGAGCGGCATTTCAGAAAACGTGCTTATCTCGGCGAGAAAAAGCGATTTCGGCAATAAAATTTAAAACGCGTGTAAAACATAAACCAAACGATGAAATTGGTTATTTCTTCATGTATAATGATCAACTCGATACTCCCTAGCCCCCAACAGCCTTTTTTTTCATAACACTTTAACCAGAGTGACGGGAGAGTGGCATTTCAGAAAACGTGCTTATCTCGGCGAGAAAAAGCGATTTCGGCAATAAAATTTAAAACGCGTGTAAAACATAAACCAAACGATGAAATTGGTTATTTCTTCATGTATAATGATCAACTCGATACTCCCTAGCCCCCAAAAGCCTTTTTTTTCATAACACTTTAACCAGAGGGACGGGAGAGCGGCATTTCAGAAAACGTGCTTATCTCGGCGAGAAAAAGCGATTTCGGCAATAAAATTTAAAACGCGTGTAAAACATAAACCAAACGATGAAATTGGTTATTTCTTCATGTATAATGATCAACTCGATACTCCCTAGCCCCCAACAGCCTTTTTTTTCATAACACTTTAACCAGAGTGACGGGAGAGCGGCATTTCAGAAAACGTGCTTATCTCGGCGAGAAAAAGCGATTTCGGCAATAAAATTTAAAACGCGTTAAAACATAAACCAAACGATGAAATTGGTTATTTCTTCATGTATAATGATCAACTCGATACTCCCTAGCCCCCAACAGCCTTTTTTTTCATAACACTTTAACCAGAGTGACGGGAGAGCGGCATTTCAGAAAACGTGCTTATCTCGGCGAGAAAAAGCGATTTCGGCAATAAAATTTAAAACGCGTGTAAAACATAAACCAAACAATGAAATTGGTTATTTCTTCATGTATAATGATCAACTCGATACTCCCTAGCCCCCAACAGCCTTTTTTTTCATAACACTTTAACCAGAGTGACGGGAGAGCGGCATTTCAGAAAACGTGCTTATCTCGGCGAGAAAAAGCGATTTCGGCAATAAAATTTAAAACGCGTGTAAAACATAAACCAAACGATGAAATTGGTTATTTCTTCATGTATAATGATCAACTCGATACTCCCTAGCCCCCAACAGCCTTTTTTTTCATAACACTTTAACCAGAGTGACGGGAGAGCGGCATTTCAGAAAACGTGCTTATCTCGGCGAGAAAAAGCGATTTCGGCAATAAAATTTAAAACGCGTGTAAAACATAAACCAAACGATGAAATTGGTTATTTCTTTATGTATAATGATCAACTCGATACTCCCTAGCCCCCAACAGCCTTTTTTTTTCATAACACTTTAACCAGAGTAACGGGAGAGCGGCATTTCAGAAAACGTGCTTATCTCGGCGAGAAAAAGCGATTTCGGCAATAAAATTTAAAACGCGTGTAAAACATAAACCAAACGATGAAATTGGTTATTTCTTCATGTATAATGATCAACTCGAGTCGAGCTCCAGGGAGAGAGGCTGATTTTTCGCTTTTTGAGGCCGACCGACGAACCGGCGCGGGGCGGACTCAAAAGCCCGCAGAGCCGTAGGCACTTAGAAAAGTTTCGCCTTTGGCTGTGAGCTCCAGGGGGAGAGGCTGGTTTTGCGTTATTTTAGGCCGGCTGGAGAACCGGCGCGGGTCGGACGCACAATCCCCGCAGAGCCGTGGGCACTTAGAAAATTTTTGCCAAGTTGGCTCTGAGCGCCTGGTACCTAATATGGAAGTATAGAGGCCGACTTTCGGGCAAGATCACGCCGCGTTAGGCTTCCAGGACCCCGGCTAAGCAATTTTACCGGGCCGCCCGGTTCTTTTTTTGAACCAGCCCGGTTCTTTTTACACTTCCAGCTGGAGCTCAGCAGCGGCTTTTTGCCTAAGATCACGCCGGGTTAGGCTTCCAGGACCTCGGCTAAGCAATTCTACCGGGCCGCCCGGTTCTTTTTTTGAACCAGCCCGGTTCTTTTTACACTTCCAGCTGGAGCTCACGAGCGGCTTTTTGGACAAGATCACGCCGTGTTGGGCTTCCAGAGCCCCGGCTAAGCAATTTTACCGGCCCGCCCGGTTCTTTTTTTTAACCAGCCCGGTTCTTTTTACACTTCCAGCTGGAGCTCAGCAGCGGGTTTTTGGACAAGATCACGCCGTGTTAGGCTTCCAGAGCCCCGGCTAAGCAATTTTACAGGGTCGCCCGGTTCTTTTTTTTAACCAGCCCGGTTTTTTTTACACTTCCAGCTGGAGCTCAGCAGCGGCTTTTTGCACAGTATCACGCCGGGTTAGGCTTCCAGAGCCCCGGCTAAGCAATTTTACCGGGCCGCCCGGTTCTTTTTTTTAACCAGCCCGGTTCTTTTTACACTTCCAGCTGGAGCTCAGCAGCGGCTTTTTGGACAAGATCACGCCGTGTTAGGCTTCCAGAGCCCCGGCTAAGCAATTTTACCGGGTCGCCCGGTTCTTTTTTTTTAACCAGCCCGGTTCTTTTTACACTTCCAGCTGGAGCTCAGCAGCGGCTTTTTGGACAAGATCACGCCGTGTTAGGCTTCCAGAGCCCCGGCTAAGCAATTTTACCGGGTCGCCCGGTTCTTTTTTTAACCAGCCCGGTTCTTTTTACACTTCCAGCTGGAGCTCAGCATCGTGTAAAACATAAACCAAACGATGAAATTGGTTATTTCTTCATGTATAATGATCAACTCGATACTCCCTAGCCCCCAACAGCCATTTTTTTCATAACACTTTAACCAGAGTGACGGGAGAGCGGCATTTCAGAAAACGTGCTTATCTCGGCGAGAAAAAGCGATTTCGGCAATAAAATTTAAAACGCGTGTAAAACATAAACCAAACGATGAAATTGGTTATTTCTTCATGTATAATGATCAACTCGATACTCCCTAGCCCCCAACAGCCTTTTTTTTCATAACACTTTAACCAGAGTGACGGGAGAGCGGCATTTCAGAAAACGTGCTTATCTCGGCGAGAAAAAGCGATTTCGGCAATAAAATTTAAAACGCGTGTAAAACATAAACCAAACGATGAAATTGGTTATTTCTTCATGTATAATGATCAACTCGATACTCCCTAGCCCCCAACAGCCTTTTTTTTCATAACACTTTAACCAGAGTGACGGGAGAGCGGCATTTCAGAAAACGTGCTTATCTCGGCGAGAAAAAGCGATTTCGGCAATAAAATTTAAAACGCGTGTAAAACATAAACCAAACGATGAAATTGGTTATTTCTTCATGTATAATGATCAACTCGATACTCCCTAGCCCCCAACAGCCTTTTTTTTCATAACACTTTAACCAGAGTGACGGGAGAGCGGCATTTCAGAAAACGTGCTTATCTCGGCGAGAAAAAGCGATTTCGGCAATAAAATTTAAAACGCGTGTAAAACATAAACCAAACGATGAAATTGGTTATTTCTTCATGTATAATGATCAACTCGATACTCCCTAGCCCCCAACAGCCTTTTTTTTCATAACACTTTAACCAGAGTGACGGGAGAGCGGCATTTCAGAAAACGTGCTTATCTCGGCGAGAAAAAGCGATTTCGGCAATAAAATTTAAAACGCGTGTAAAACATAAACCAAACGATGAAATTGGTTATTTCTTCATGTATAATGATCAACTCGATACTCCCTAGCCCCCAACAGCCTTTTTTTTCATAACACTTTAACCAGAGTGACGGGAGAGCGGCATTTCAGAAAACGTGCTTATCTCGGCGAGAAAAAGCGATTTCGGCAATAAAATTTAAAACGCGTGTAAAACATAAACCAAACGATGAAATTGGTTATTTCTTCATGTATAATGATCAACTCGATACTCCCTAGCCCCCAACAGCCTTTTTTTTCATAACACTTTAACCAGAGTGACGGGAGAGCGGCATTTCAGAAAACGTGCTTATCTCGGCGAGAAAAAGCGATTTCGGCAATAAAATTTAAAACGCGTGTAAAACATAAACCAAACGATGAAATTGGTTATTTCTTCATGTATAATGATCAACTCGATACTCCCTAGCCCCCAACAGCCTTTTTTTTCATAACACTTTAACCAGAGTGACGGGAGAGCGGCATTTCAGAAAACGTGCTTATCTCGGCGAGAAAAAGCGATTTCGGCAATAAAATTTAAAACGCGTGTAAAACATAAACCAAACGATGAAATTGGTTATTTCTTCATGTATAATGATCAACTCGATACTCCCTAGCCCCCAACAGCCTTTTTTTTCATAACACTTTAACCAGAGTGACGGGAGAGCGGCATTTCAGAAAACGTGCTTATCTCGGCGAGAAAAAGCGATTTCGGCAATAAAATTTAAAACGCGTGTAAAACATAAACCAAACGATGAAATTGGTTATTTCTTCATGTATAATGATCAACTCGATACTCCCTAGCCCCAAACAGCCTTTTTTTTCATAACACTTTAACCAGAGTGACGGGAGAGCGGCATTTCAGAAAACGTGCTTATCTCGGCGAGAAAAAGCGATTTCGGCAATAAAATTTAAAACGCGTGTAAAACATAAACCAAACGATGAAATTGGTTATTTCTTCATGTATAATGATCAACTAGATACTCCCTAGCCCCCAACAGCCTTTTTTTTCATAACACTTTAACCAGAGTGACGGGAGAGCGGCATTTCAGAAAACGTGCTTATCTCGGCGAGAAAAAGCGATTTCGGCAATAAAATTTAAAACGCGTGTAAAATATAAACCAAACGATGAAATTGGTTATTTCTTCATGTATAATGATCAACTCGATACTCCCTAGCCCCCAACAGCCTTTTTTTTTCATAACACTTTAACCAGAGTGACGGGAGAGCGGCATTTCAGAAAACGTGCTTATCTCGGCGAGAAAAAGCGATTTCGGCAATAAAATTTAAAACGCGTGTAAAACATAAACCAAACGATGAAATTGGTTATTTCTTCATGTATAATGATCAACTCGATACTCCCTAGCCCCCAACAGCCTTTTTTTCCATAACACTTTAACCAGAGTGACGGGAGAGCGGCATTTCAGAAAACGTGCTTATCTCGGCGAGAAAAAGCGATTTCGGCAATAAAATTTAAAACGCGTGTAAAACATAAACCAAACGATGAAATTGGTTATTTCTTCATGTATAATGATCAACTCGATACTCCCTAGCCCCCAACAGCCTTTTTTTTCATAACACTTTAACCAGAGTGACGGGAGAGCGGCATTTCAGAAAACGTGCTTATCTCGGCGAGAAAAAGCGATTTCGGCAATAAAATTTAAAACGCGTGTAAAACATAAACCAAACGATGAAATTGGTTATTTCTTCATGTATAATGATCAACTCGATACTCCCTAGCCCCCAACAGCCTTTTTTTTCATAACACTTTAACCAGAGTGACGGGAGAGCGGCATTTCAGAAAACGTGCTTATCTCGGCGAGAAAAAGCGATTTCGGCAATAATATTTAAAACGCGTGTAAAACATAAACCAAACGATGAAATTGGTTATTTCTTCATGTATAATGATCAACTCGATACTCCCTAGCCCCCAACAGCCTTTTTTTTCATAACACTTTAACCAGAGTGACGGGAGAGCGGCATTTCAGAAAACGTGCTTATCTCGGCGAGAAAAAGCGATTTCGGCAATAAAATTTAAAACGCGTGTAAAACATAAACCAAACGATGAAATTGGTTATTTCTTCATGTATAATGATCAACTCGATACTCCCTAGCCCCCAACAGCCTTTTTTTTCATAACACTTTAACCAGAGTGACGGGAGAGCGGGATTTCAGAAAACGTGCTTATCTCGGCGAGAAAAAGCGATTTCGGCAATAAAATTTAAAACGCGTGTAAAACATAAACCAAACGATGAAATTGGTTATTTCTTCATGTATAATGATCAACTCGATACTCCCTAGCCCCCAACAGCCTTTTTTTTCATAACACTTTAACCAGAGTGACGGGAGAGCGGCATTTCAGAAAACGTGCTTATCTCGGCGAGAAAAAGCGATTTCGGCAATAATATTTAAAACGCCTGTAAAACATAAACCAAACGATTAAATTGGTTATTTCTTCATGTATAATGATCAACTCGATACTCCCTAGCCCCCAACAGCCTTTTTTTTCATAACACTTTAACCAGAGTGACGGGAGAGCGGCATTTCAGAAAACGCGCTTATCTCGGCGAGAAAAAGCGATTTCGGCAATAAAATTTAAAACGCGTGTAAAACATAAACCAAACGATGAAATTGGTTATTTCTTCATGTATAATGATCAACTCGATACTCCCTAGCCCCCAACAGCCTTTTTTTTCATAACACTTTAACCAGAGTGACGGGAGAGCGGCATTTCAGAAAACGTGCTTATCTCGGCGAGAAAAAGCGATTTCGGCAATAAAATTTAAAACGCGTGTAAAACATAAACCAAACGATGAAATTGGTTATTTCTTCATGTATAATGATCAACTCGATACTCCCTAGCCCCCAACAGCCTTTTTTTTCATAACACTTTAACCAGAGTGACGGGAGAGCGGCATTTCAGAAAACGTGCTTATCTCGGCGAGAAAAAGCGATTTCGGCAATAAAATTTAAAACGCGTGTAAAACATAAACCAAACGATGAAATTGGTTATTTCTTCATGTATAATGATCAACTCGATACTCCCTAGCCCCCAACAGCCTTTTTTTTCATAACACTTTAACCAGAGTGACGGGAGAGCGGCATTTCAGAAAACGTGCTTATCTCGGCGAGAAAAAGCGATTTCGGCAATAAAATTTAAAACGCGTGTAAAACATAAACCAAACGATGAAATTGGTTATTTCTTCATGTATAATGATCAACTCGATACTCCCTAGCCCCCAACAGCCTTTTTTTTCATAACACTTTAACCAGAGTGACGGGAGAGCGGCATTTCAGAAAACGTGCTTATCTCGGCGAGAAAAAGCGATTTCGGCAATAAAATTTAAAACGCGTGTAAAACATAAACCAAACGATGAAATTGGTTATTTCTTCATGTATAATGATCAACTCGATACTCCCTAGCCCCCAACAGCCTTTTTTTTCATAACACTTTAACCAGAGTGACGGGAGAGCGGCATTTCAGAAAACGTGCTTATCTCGGCGAGAAAAAGCGATTTCGGCAATAAAATTTAAAACGCGTGTAAAACATAAACCAAACGATGAAATTGGTTATTTCTTCATGTATAATGATCAACTCGATACTCCCTAGCCCCCAACAGCCTTTTTTTTCATAACACTTTAACCAGAGTGACGGGAGAGCGGCATTTCAGAAAACGTGCTTATCTCGGCGAGAAAAAGCGATTTCGGCAATAAAATTTAAAACGCGTGTAAAACATAAACCAAACGATGAAATTGGTTATTTCTTCATGTATAATGATCAACTCGATACTCCCTAGCCCCCAACAGCCTTTTTTTTCATAACACTTTAACCAGAGTGACGGGAGAGCGGCATTTCAGAAAACGTGCTTATCTCGGCGAGAAAAAGCGATTTCGGCAATAAAATTTAAAACGCGTGTAAAACATAAACCAAACGATGAAATTGGTTATTTCTTCATGTATAATGATCAACTCGATACTCCCTAGCCCCCAACAGCCTTTTTTTTCATAACACTTTAACCAGAGTGACGGGAGAGCGGCATTTCAGAAAACGTGCTTATCTCGGCGAGAAAAAGCGATTTCGGCAATAAAATTTAAAACGCGTGTAAAACATAAACCAAACGATGAAATTGGTTATTTCTTCATGTATAATGATCAACTCGATACTCCCTAGCCCCCAACAGCCTTTTTTTTCATAACACTTTAACCAGAGTGACGGGAGAGCGGCATTTCAGAAAACGTGCTTATCTCGGCGAGAAAAAGCGATTTCGGCAATAAAATTTAAAACGCGTGTAAAACATAAACCAAACGATGAAATTGGTTATTTCTTCATGTATAATGATCAACTCGATACTCCCTAGCCCCCAACAGCCTTTTTTTTCATAACACTTTAACCAGAGTGACGGGAGAGCGGCATTTCAGAAAACGTGCTTATCTCGGCGAGAAAAAGCGATTTCGGCAATAAAATTTAAAACGCGTGTAAAACATAAACCAAACGATGAAATTGGTTATTTCTTCATGTATAATGATCAACTCGATACTCCCTAGCCCCCAACAGCCTTTTTTTTCATAACACTTTAACCAGAGTGACGGGAGAGCGGCATTTCAGAAAACGTGCTTATCTCGGCGAGAAAAAGCGATTTCGGCAATAAAATTTAAAACGCGTGTAAAACATAAACCAAACGATGAAATTGGTTATTTCTTCATGTATAATGATCAACTCGATACTCCC
The DNA here is from genome assembly GCF_054491065.1 of Syngnathus leptorhynchus. Classification (NCBI taxonomy): domain Eukaryota; kingdom Metazoa; phylum Chordata; class Actinopteri; order Syngnathiformes; family Syngnathidae; genus Syngnathus; species Syngnathus leptorhynchus. Next base: position 68,346 of record NW_028232105.1, on the reverse strand, counting down.
TAGCCCCCAACAGCCTTTTTTTTCATAACACTTTAACCAGAGTGACGGGAGAGCGGCATTTCAGAAAACGTGCTTATCTCGGCGAGAAAAAGCGATTTCGGCAATAAAATTTAAAACGCGTGTAAAACATAAACCAAACGATGAAATTGGTTATTTCTTCATGTATAATGATCAACTCGATACTCCCTAGCCCCCAACAGCCTTTTTTTTCATAACACTTTAACCAGAGTGACGGGAGAGCGGCATTTCAGAAAACGTGCTTATCTCGGCGAGAAAAAGCGATTTCGGCAATAAAATTTAAAACGCGTGTAAAACATAAACCAAACGATGAAATTGGTTATTTCTTCATGTATAATGATCAACTCGATACTCCCTAGCCCCCAACAGCCTTTTTTTTCATAACACTTTAACCAGAGTGACGGGAGAGCGGCATTTCAGAAAACGTGCTTATCTCGGCGAGAAAAAGCGATTTCGGCAATAAAATTTAAAACGCGTGTAAAACATAAACCAAACGATGAAATTGGTTATTTCTTCATGTATAATGATCAACTCGATACTCCCTAGCCCCCAACAGCCTTTTTTTTCATAACACTTTAACCAGAGTGACGGGAGAGCGGCATTTCAGAAAACGTGCTTATCTCGGCGAGAAAAAGCGATTTCGGCAATAAAATTTAAAACGCGTGTAAAACATAAACCAAACGATGAAATTGGTTATTTCTTCATGTATAATGATCAACTCGATACTCCCTAGCCCCCAACAGCCTTTTTTTTCATAACACTTTAACCAGAGTGACGGGAGAGCGGCATTTCAGAAAACGTGCTTATCTCGGCGAGAAAAAGCGATTTCGGCAATAAAATTTAAAACGCGTGTAAAACATAAACCAAACGATGAAATTGGTTATTTCTTCATGTATAATGATCAACTCGATACTCCCTAGCCCCCAACAGCCTTTTTTTTCATAACACTTTAACCAGAGTGACGGGAGAGCGGCATTTCAGAAAACGTGCTTATCTCGGCGAGAAAAAGCGATTTCGGCAATAAAATTTAAAACGCGTGTAAAACATAAACCAAACGATGAAATTGGTTATTTCTTCATGTATAATGATCAACTCGATACTCCCTAGCCCCCAACAGCCTTTTTTTTCATAACACTTTAACCAGAGTGACGGGAGAGCGGCATTTCAGAAAACGTGCTTATCTCGGCGAGAAAAAGCGATTTCGGCAATAAAATTTAAAACGCGTGTAAAACATAAACCAAACGATGAAATTGGTTATTTCTTCATGTATAATGATCAACTCGATACTCCCTAGCCCCCAACAGCCTTTTTTTTCATAACACTTTAACCAGAGTGACGGGAGAGCGGCATTTCAGAAAACGTGCTTATCTCGGCGAGAAAAAGCGATTTCGGCAATAAAATTTAAAACGCGTGTAAAACATAAACCAAACGATGAAATTGGTTATTTCTTCATGTATAATGATCAACTCGATACTCCCTAGCCCCCAACAGCCTTTTTTTTCATAACACTTTAACCAGAGTGACGGGAGAGCGGCATTTCAGAAAACGTGCTTATCTCGGCGAGAAAAAGCGATTTCGGCAATAAAATTTAAAACGCGTGTAAAACATAAACCAAACGATGAAATTGGTTATTTCTTCATGTATAATGATCAACTCGATACTCCCTAGCCCCCAACAGCCTTTTTTTTCATAACACTTTAACCAGAGTGACGGGAGAGCGGCATTTCAGAAAACGTGCTTATCTCGGCGAGAAAAAGCGATTTCGGCAATAAAATTTAAAACGCGTGTAAAACATAAACCAAACGATGAAATTGGTTATTTCTTCATGTATAATGATCAACTCGATACTCCCTAGCCCCCAACAGCCTTTTTTTTCATAACACTTTAACCAGAGTGACGGGAGAGCGGCATTTCAGAAAACGTGCTTATCTCGGCGAGAAAAAGCGATTTCGGCAATAAAATTTAAAACGCGTGTAAAACATAAACCAAACGATGAAATTGGTTATTTCTTCATGTATAATGATCAACTCGATACTCCCTAGCCCCCAACAGCCTTTTTTTTCATAACACTTTAACCAGAGTGACGGGAGAGCGGCATTTCAGAAAACGTGCTTATCTCGGCGAGAAAAAGCGATTTCGGCAATAAAATTTAAAACGCGTGTAAAACATAAACCAAACGATGAAATTGGTTATTTCTTCATGTATAATGATCAACTCGATACTCCCTAGCCCCCAACAGCCTTTTTTTTCATAACACTTTAACCAGAGTGACGGGAGAGCGGCATTTCAGAAAACGTGCTTATCTCGGCGAGAAAAAGCGATTTCGGCAATAAAATTTAAAACGCGTGTAAAACATAAACCAAACGATGAAATTGGTTATTTCTTCATGTATAATGATCAACTCGATACTCCCTAGCCCCCAACAGCCTTTTTTTTCATAACACTTTAACCAGAGTGACGGGAGAGCGGCATTTCAGAAAACGTGCTTATCTCGGCGAGAAAAAGCGATTTCGGCAATAAAATTTAAAACGCGTGTAAAACATAAACCAAACGATGAAATTGGTTATTTCTTCATGTATAATGATCAACTCGATACTCCCTAGCCCCCAACAGCCTTTTTTTTCATAACACTTTAACCAGAGTGACGGGAGAGCGGCATTTCAGAAAACGTGCTTATCTCGGCGAGAAAAAGCGATTTCGGCAATAAAATTTAAAACGCGTGTAAAACATAAACCAAACGATGAAATTGGTTATTTCTTCATGTATAATGATCAACTCGATACTCCCTAGCCCCCAACAGCCTTTTTTTTCATAACACTTTAACCAGAGTGACGGGAGAGCGGCATTTCAGAAAACGTGCTTATCTCGGCGAGAAAAAGCGATTTCGGCAATAAAATTTAAAACGCGTGTAAAACATAAACCAAACGATGAAATTGGTTATTTCTTCATGTATAATGATCAACTCGATACTCCCTAGCCCCCAACAGCCTTTTTTTTCATAACACTTTAACCAGAGTGACGGGAGAGCGGCATTTCAGAAAACGTGCTTATCTCGGCGAGAAAAAGCGATTTCGGCAATAAAATTTAAAACGCGTGTAAAACATAAACCAAACGATGAAATTGGTTATTTCTTCATGTATAATGATCAACTCGATACTCCCTAGCCCCCAACAGCCTTTTTTTTCATAACACTTTAACCAGAGTGACGGGAGAGCGGCATTTCAGAAAACGTGCTTATCTCGGCGAGAAAAAGCGATTTCGGCAATAAAATTTAAAACGCGTGTAAAACATAAACCAAACGATGAAATTGGTTATTTCTTCATGTATAATGATCAACTCGATACTCCCTAGCCCCCAACAGCCTTTTTTTTCATAACACTTTAACCAGAGTGACGGGAGAGCGGCATTTCAGAAAACGTGCTTATCTCGGCGAGAAAAAGCGATTTCGGCAATAAAATTTAAAACGCGTGTAAAACATAAACCAAACGATGAAATTGGTTATTTCTTCATGTATAATGATCAACTCGATACTCCCTAGCCCCCAACAGCCTTTTTTTTCATAACACTTTAACCAGAGTGACGGGAGAGCGGCATTTCAGAAAACGTGCTTATCTCGGCGAGAAAAAGCGATTTCGGCAATAAAATTTAAAACGCGTGTAAAACATAAACCAAACGATGAAATTGGTTATTTCTTCATGTATAATGATCAACTCGATACTCCCTAGCCCCCAACAGCCTTTTTTTTCATAACACTTTAACCAGAGTGACGGGAGAGCGGCATTTCAGAAAACGTGCTTATCTCGGCGAGAAAAAGCGATTTCGGCAATAAAATTTAAAACGCGTGTAAAACATAAACCAAACGATGAAATTGGTTATTTCTTCATGTATAATGATCAACTCGATACTCCCTAGCCCCCAACAGCCTTTTTTTTCATAACACTTTAACCAGAGTGACGGGAGAGCGGCATTTCAGAAAACGTGCTTATCTCGGCGAGAAAAAGCGATTTCGGCAATAAAATTTAAAACGCGTGTAAAACATAAACCAAACGATGAAATTGGTTATTTCTTCATGTATAATGATCAACTCGATACTCCCTAGCCCCCAACAGCCTTTTTTTTCATAACACTTTAACCAGAGTGACGGGAGAGCGGCATTTCAGAAAACGTGCTTATCTCGGCGAGAAAAAGCGATTTCGGCAATAAAATTTAAAACGCGTGTAAAACATAAACCAAACGATGAAATTGGTTATTTCTTCATGTATAATGATCAACTCGATACTCCCTAGCCCCCAACAGCCTTTTTTTTCATAACACTTTAACCAGAGTGACGGGAGAGCGGCATTTCAGAAAACGTGCTTATCTCGGCGAGAAAAAGCGATTTCGGCAATAAAATTTAAAACGCGTGTAAAACATAAACCAAACGATGAAATTGGTTATTTCTTCATGTATAATGATCAACTCGATACTCCCTAGCCCCCAACAGCCTTTTTTTTCATAACACTTTAACCAGAGTGACGGGAGAGCGGCATTTCAGAAAACGTGCTTATCTCGGCGAGAAAAAGCGATTTCGGCAATAAAATTTAAAACGCGTGTAAAACATAAACCAAACGATGAAATTGGTTATTTCTTCATGTATAATGATCAACTCGATACTCCCTAGCCCCCAACAGCCTTTTTTTTCATAACACTTTAACCAGAGTGACGGGAGAGCGGCATTTCAGAAAACGTGCTTATCTCGGCGAGAAAAAGCGATTTCGGCAATAAAATTTAAAACGCGTGTAAAACATAAACCAAACGATGAAATTGGTTATTTCTTCATGTATAATGATCAACTCGATACTCCCTAGCCCCCAACAGCCTTTTTTTTCATAACACTTTAACCAGAGTGACGGGAGAGCGGCATTTCAGAAAACGTGCTTATCTCGGCGAGAAAAAGCGATTTCGGCAATAAAATTTAAAACGCGTGTAAAACATAAACCAAACGATGAAATTGGTTATTTCTTCATGTATAATGATCAACTCGATACTCCCTAGCCCCCAACAGCCTTTTTTTTCATAACACTTTAACCAGAGTGACGGGAGAGCGGCATTTCAGAAAACGTGCTTATCTCGGCGAGAAAAAGCGATTTCGGCAATAAAATTTAAAACGCGTGTAAAACATAAACCAAACGATGAAATTGGTTATTTCTTCATGTATAATGATCAACTCGATACTCCCTAGCCCCCAACAGCCTTTTTTTTCATAACACTTTAACCAGAGTGACGGGAGAGCGGCATTTCAGAAAACGTGCTTATCTCGGCGAGAAAAAGCGATTTCGGCAATAAAATTTAAAACGCGTGTAAAACATAAACCAAACGATGAAATTGGTTATTTCTTCATGTATAATGATCAACTCGATACTCCCTAGCCCCCAACAGCCTTTTTTTTCATAACACTTTAACCAGAGTGACGGGAGAGCGGCATTTCAGAAAACGTGCTTATCTCGGCGAGAAAAAGCGATTTCGGCAATAAAATTTAAAACGCGTGTAAAACATAAACCAAACGATGAAATTGGTTATTTCTTCATGTATAATGATCAACTCGATACTCCCTAGCCCCCAACAGCCTTTTTTTTCATAACACTTTAACCAGAGTGACGGGAGAGCGGCATTTCAGAAAACGTGCTTATCTCGGCGAGAAAAAGCGATTTCGGCAATAAAATTTAAAACGCGTGTAAAACATAAACCAAACGATGAAATTGGTTATTTCTTCATGTATAATGATCAACTCGATACTCCCTAGCCCCCAACAGCCTTTTTTTTCATAACACTTTAACCAGAGTGACGGGAGAGCGGCATTTCAGAAAACGTGCTTATCTCGGCGAGAAAAAGCGATTTCGGCAATAAAATTTAAAACGCGTGTAAAACATAAACCAAACGATGAAATTGGTTATTTCTTCATGTATAATGATCAACTCGATACTCCCTAGCCCCCAACAGCCTTTTTTTTCATAACACTTTAACCAGAGTGACGGGAGAGCGCGCATTTCAGAAAACGTGCTTATCTCGGCGAGAAAAAGCGATTTCGGCAATAAAATTTAAAACGCGTGTAAAACATAAACCAAACGATGAAATTGGTTATTTCTTCATGTATAATGATCAACTCGATACTCCCTAGCCCCCAACAGCCTTTTTTTTCATAACACTTTAACCAGAGTGACGGGAGAGCGGCATTTCAGAAAACGTGCTTATCTCGGCGAGAAAAAGCGATTTCGGCAATAAAATTTAAAACGCGTGTAAAACATAAACCAAACGATGAAATTGGTTATTTCTTCATGTATAATGATCAACTCGATACTCCCTAGCCCCCAACAGCCTTTTTTTTCATAACACTTTAACCAGAGTGACGGGAGAGCGGCATTTCAGAAAACGTGCTTATCTCGGCGAGAAAAAGCGATTTCGGCAATAAAATTTAAAACGCGTGTAAAACATAAACCAAACGATGAAATTGGTTATTTCTTCATGTATAATGATCAACTCGATACTCCCTAGCCCCCAACAGCCTTTTTTTTCATAACACTTTAACCAGAGTGACGGGAGAGCGGCATTTCAGAAAACGTGCTTATCTCGGCGAGAAAAAGCGATTTCGGCAATAAAATTTAAAACGCGTGTAAAACATAAACCAAACGATGAAATTGGTTATTTCTTCATGTATAATGATCAACTCGATACTCCCTAGCCCCCAACAGCCTTTTTTTTCATAACACTTTAACCAGAGTGACGGGAGAGCGGCATTTCAGAAAACGTGCTTATCTCGGCGAGAAAAAGCGATTTCGGCAATAAAATTTAAAACGCGTGTAAAACATAAACCAAACGATGAAATTGGTTATTTCTTCATGTATAATGATCAACTCGATACTCCCTAGCCCCCAACAGCCTTTTTTTTCATAACACTTTAACCAGAGTGACGGGAGAGCGGCATTTCAGAAAACGTGCTTATCTCGGCGAGAAAAAGCGATTTCGGCAATAAAATTTAAAACGCGTGTAAAACATAAACCAAACGATGAAATTGGTTATTTCTTCATGTATAATGATCAACTCGATACTCCCTAGCCCCCAACAGCCTTTTTTTTCATAACACTTTAACCAGAGTGACGGGAGAGCGGCATTTCAGAAAACGTGCTTATCTCGGCGAGAAAAAGCGATTTCGGCAATAAAATTTAAAACGCGTGTAAAACATAAACCAAACGATGAAATTGGTTATTTCTTCATGTATAATGATCAACTCGATACTCCCTAGCCCCCAACAGCCTTTTTTTTCATAACACTTTAACCAGAGTGACGGGAGAGCGGCATTTCAGAAAACGTGCTTATCTCGGCGAGAAAAAGCGATTTCGGCAATAAAATTTAAAACGCGTGTAAAACATAAACCAAACGATGAAATTGGTTATTTCTTCATGTATAATGATCAACTCGATACTCCCTAGCCCCCAACAGCCTTTTTTTTCATAACACTTTAACCAGAGTGACGGGAGAGCGGCATTTCAGAAAACGTGCTTATCTCGGCGAGAAAAAGCGATTTCGGCAATAAAATTTAAAACGCGTGTAAAACATAAACCAAACGATGAAATTGGTTATTTCTTCATGTATAATGATCAACTCGATACTCCCTAGCCCCCAACAGCCTTTTTTTTCATAACACTTTAACCAGAGTGACGGGAGAGCGGCATTTCAGAAAACGTGCTTATCTCGGCGAGAAAAAGCGATTTCGGCAATAAAATTTAAAACGCGTGTAAAACATAAACCAAACGATGAAATTGGTTATTTCTTCATGTATAATGATCAACTCGATACTCCCTAGCCCCCAACAGCCTTTTTTTTCATAACACTTTAACCAGAGTGACGGGAGAGCGGCATTTCAGAAAACGTGCTTATCTCGGCGAGAAAAAGCGATTTCGGCAATAAAATTTAAAACGCGTGTAAAACATAAACCAAACGATGAAATTGGTTATTTCTTCATGTATAATGATCAACTCGATACTCCCTAGCCCCCAACAGCCTTTTTTTTCATAACACTTTAACCAGAGTGACGGGAGAGCGGCATTTCAGAAAACGTGCTTATCTCGGCGAGAAAAAGCGATTTCGGCAATAAAATTTAAAACGCGTGTAAAACATAAACCAAACGATGAAATTGGTTATTTCTTCATGTATAATGATCAACTCGATACTCCCTAGCCCCCAACAGCCTTTTTTTTCATAACACTTTAACCAGAGTGACGGGAGAGCGGCATTTCAGAAAACGTGCTTATCTCGGCGAGAAAAAGCGATTTCGGCAATAAAATTTAAAACGCGTGTAAAACATAAACCAAACGATGAAATTGGTTATTTCTTCATGTATAATGATCAACTCGATACTCCCTAGCCCCCAACAGCCTTTTTTTTCATAACACTTTAACCAGAGTGACGGAAGAGCGGCATTTCAGAAAACGTGCTTATCTCGGCGAGAAAAAGCGATTTCGGCAATAAAATTTAAAACGCGTGTAAAACATAAACCAAACGATGAAATTGGTTATTTCTTCATGTATAATGATCAACTCGATACTCCCTAGCCCCCAACAGCCTTTTTTTTCATAACACTTTAACCAGAGTGACGGGAGAGCGGCATTTCAGAAAACGTGCTTATCTCGGCGAGAAAAAGCGATTTCGGCAATAAAATTTAAAACGCGTGTAAAACATAAACCAAACGATGAAATTGGTTATTTCTTCATGTATAATGATCAACTCGATACTCCCTAGCCCCCAACAGCCTTTTTTTTCATAACACTTTAACCAGAGTGACGGGAGAGCGGCATTTCAGAAAACGTGCTTATCTCGGCGAGAAAAAGCGATTTCGGCAATAAAATTTAAAACGCGTGTAAAACATAAACCAAACGATGAAATTGGTTATTTCTTCATGTATAATGATCAACTCGATACTCCCTAGCCCCCAACAGCCTTTTTTTTCATAACACTTTAACCAGAGTGACGGGAGAGCGGCATTTCAGAAAACGTGCTTATCTCGGCGAGAAAAAGCGATTTCGGCAATAAAATTTAAAACGCGTGTAAAACATAAACCAAACGATGAAATTGGTTATTTCTTCATGTATAATGATCAACTCGATACTCCCTAGCCCCCAACAGCCTTTTTTTTCATAACACTTTAACCAGAGTGACGGGAGAGCGGCATTTCAGAAAACGTGCTTATCTCGGCGAGAAAAAGCGATTTCGGCAATAAAATTTAAAACGCGTGTAAAACATAAACCAAACGATGAAATTGGTTATTTCTTCATGTATAATGATCAACTCGATACTCCCTAGCCCCCAACAGCCTTTTTTTTCATAACACTTTAACCAGAGTGACGGGAGAGCGGCATTTCAGAAAACGTGCTTATCTCGGCGAGAAAAAGCGATTTCGGCAATAAAATTTAAAACGCGTGTAAAACATAAACCAAACGATGAAATTGGTTATTTCTTCATGTATAATGATCAACTCGATACTCCCTAGCCCCCAACAGCCTTTTTTTTCATAACACTTTAACCAGAGTGACGGGAGAGCGGCATTTCAGAAAACGTGCTTATCTCGGCGAGAAAAAGCGATTTCGGCAATAAAATTTAAAACGCGTGTAAAACATAAACCAAACGATGAAATTGGTTATTTCTTCATGTATAATGATCAACTCGATACTCCCTAGCCCCCAACAGCCTTTTTTTTCATAACACTTTAACCAGAGTGACGGGAGAGCGGCATTTCAGAAAACGTGCTTATCTCGGCGAGAAAAAGCGATTTCGGCAATAAAATTTAAAACGCGTGTAAAACATAAACCAAACGATGAAATTGGTTATTTCTTCATGTATAATGATCAACTCGATACTCCCTAGCCCCCAACAGCCTTTTTTTTCATAACACTTTAACCAGAGTGACGGGAGAGCGACATTTCAGAAAACGTGCTTATCTCGGCGAGAAAAAGCGATTTCGGCAATAAAATTTAAAACGCGTGTAAAACATAAACCAAACGATGAAATTGGTTATTTCTTTATGTATAATGATCAACTCGATACTCCCTAGCCCCCAACAGCCTTTTTTTTCATAACACTTTAACCAGAGTGACGGGAGAGCGGCATTTCAGAAAACGTGCTTATCTCGGCGAGAAAAAGCGATTTCGGCAATAAAATTTAAAACGCGTGTAAAACATAAACCAAACGATGAAATTGGTTATTTCTTCATGTATAATGATCAACTCGATACTCCCTAGCCCCCAACAGCCTTTTTTTTCATAACACTTTAACCAGAGTGACGGGAGAGCGGCATTTCAGAAAACGTGCTTATCTCGGCGAGAAAAAGCGATTTCGGCAATAAAATTTAAAACGCGTGTAAAACATAAACCAAACGATGAAATTGGTTATTTCTTCATGTATAATGATCAACTCGATACTCCCTAGCCCCCAACAGCCTTTTTTTTCATAACACTTTAACCAGAGTGACGGGAGAGCGGCATTTCAGAAAACGTGCTTATCTCGGCGAGAAAAAGCGATTTCGGCAATAAAATTTAAAACGCGTGTAAAACATAAACCAAACGATGAAATTGGTTATTTCTTCATGTATAATGATCAACTCGATACTCCCTAGCCCCCAACAGCCTTTTTTTTCATAACACTTTAACCAGAGTGACGGGAGAGCGGCATTTCAGAAAACGTGCTTATCTCGGCGAGAAAAAGCGATTTCGGCAATAAAATTTAAAACGCGTGTAAAACATAAACCAAACGATGAAATTGGTTATTTCTTCATGTATAATGATCAACTCGATACTCCCTAGCCCCCAACAGCCTTTTTTTTCATAACACTTTAACCAGAGTGACGGGAGAGCGACATTTCAGAAAACGTGCTTATCTCGGCGAGAAAAAGCGATTTCGGCAATAAAATTTAAAACGCGTGTAAAACATAAACCAAACGATGAAATTGGTTATTTCTTTATGTATAATGATCAACTCGATACTCCCTAGCCCCCAACAGCCTTTTTTTTCATAACACTTTAACCAGAGTGACGGGAGAGCGGCATTTCAGAAAACGTGCTTATCTCGGCGAGAAAAAGCGATTTCGGCAATAAAATTTAAAACGCGTGTAAAACATAAACCAAACGATGAAATTGGTTATTTCTTCATGTATAATGATCAACTCGATACTCCCTAGCCCCCAACAGCCTTTTTTTTCATAACACTTTAACCAGAGTGACGGGAGAGCGGCATTTCAGAAAACGTGCTTATCTCGGCGAGAAAAAGCGATTTCGGCAATAAAATTTAAAACGCGTGTAAAACATAAACCAAACGATGAAATTGGTTATTTCTTCATGTATAATGATCAACTCGATACTCCCTAGCCCCCAACAGCCTTTTTTTTCATAACACTTTAACCAGAGTGACGGGAGAGCGGCATTTCAGAAAACGTGCTTATCTCGGCGAGAAAAAGCGATTTCGGCAATAAAATTTAAAACGCGTGTAAAACATAAACCAAACGATGAAATTGGTTATTTCTTCATGTATAATGATCAACTCGATACTCCCTAGCCCCCAACAGCCTTTTTTTTCATAACACTTTAACCAGAGTGACGGGAGAGCGGCATTTCAGAAAACGTGCTTATCTCGGCGAGAAAAAGCGATTTCGGCAATAAAATTTAAAACGCGTGTAAAACATAAACCAAACGATGAAATTGGTTATTTCTTCATGTATAATGATCAACTCGATACTCCCTAGCCCCCAACAGCCTTTTTTTTCATAACACTTTAACCAGAGTGACGGGAGAGCGGCATTTCAGAAAACGTGCTTATCTCGGCGAGAAAAAGCGATTTCGGCAATAAAATTTAAAACGCGTGTAAAACATAAACCAAACGATGAAATTGGTTATTTCTTCATGTATAATGATCAACTCGAGTCGAGCTCCAGGGAGAGAGGCTGATTTTTCGCTTTTTGAGGCCGACCGACGAACCGGCGCGGGGCGGACTCTAAAGCCCGCAGAGCCGTAGGCACTTAGAAAAGTTTCGCCTTTGGCTGTGAGCTCCAGGGGGAGAGGCTGGTTTTGCGTTATTTTAGGCCGGCTGGAGAACCGGCGCGGGTCGGACGCACAATCCCCGCAGAGCCGTGGGCACTTAGAAAATTTTTGCCAAGTTGGCTCTGAGCGCCTGGTACCTAATATGGAAGTATAGAGGCCGACTTTCGGGCAAGATCACGCCGCGTTAGGCTTCCAGGACCCCGGCTAAGCAATTTTACCGGGCCGCCCGGTTCTTTTTTTGAACCAGCCCGGTTCTTTTTACACTTCCAGCTGGAGCTCAGCAGCGGCTTTTTGCGCAAGATCACGCCGGGTTAGGCTTCCAGGACCTCGGCTAAGCAATTCTACCGGGCCGCCCGGTTCTTTTTTTGAACCAGCCCGGTTCTTTTTACACTTCCAGCTGGAGCTCACGAGCGGCTTTTTGGACAAGATCACGCCGTGTTATGCTTCCAGAGCCCCGGCTAAGCAATTTTACCGGCCCGCCCGGTTCTTTTTTTTAACCAGCCCGGTTCTTTTTACACTTCCAGCTGGAGCTCAGCAGCGGGTTTTTGGACAAGATCACGCCGTGTTAGGCTTCCAGAGCCCCGGCTAAGCAATTTTACAGGGTCGCCCGGTTCATTTTTTTAACCAGCCCGTTTTTTTTTACACTTCCAGCTGGAGCTCAGCAGCGGCTTTTTGCACAGTATCACGCCGGGTTAGGCTTCCAGAGCCCCGGCTAAGCAATTTTACCGGCCGCCCGGTTCTTTTTTTAACCAGCCCGGTTCTTTTTACACTTCCAGCTGGAGCTCAGCATCGTGTAAAACATAAACCAAACGATGAAATTGGTTATTTCTTCATGTATAATGATCAACTCGATACTCCCTAGCCCCCAACAGCCTTTTTTTTCATAACACTTTAACCAGAGTGACGGGAGAGCGGCATTTCAGAAAACGTGCTTATCTCGGCGAGAAAAAGCGATTTCGGCAATAAAATTTAAAACACGTAAAACATAAATCAAACGATGAAATTGGTTATTTCTTCATGTATAATGATCAACTCGATACTCCCTAGCCCCCAACAGCCTTTTTTTTCATAACACTTTAACCAGAGTGACGGGAGAGCGGCATTTCAGAAAACGTGCTTATCTCGGCGAGAAAAAGCGATTTCGGCAATCAAATTTAAAACGCGTGTAAAACATAAACCAAACGATGAAATTGGTTATTTTTTCATGTATGATGATCAACTCGATACTCCCTAGCCCCCAACAGCCTTTTTTTTCATAACACTTTAACCAGAGTGACGGAAGAGCGGCATTTCAGAAAACGTGCTTATCTCGGCGAGAAAAAGCGATTTCGGCAATAAAATTTAAAACGCGTGTAAAACATAAACCAAACGATGAAATTGGTTATTTCTTCATGTATAATGATCAACTCGATACTCCCTAGCCCCCAACAGCCTTTTTTTTCATAACACTTTAACCAGAGTGACGGGAGAGCGGCATTTCAGAAAACGTGCTTATGTCGGCGAGAAAAAGCGATTTCGGCAATAAAATTTAAAACGCGTGTAAAACATAAACCAAACGAGGAAATTGGTTATTTCTTCATGTATAATGATCAACTCGATACTCCCTAGCCCCCAACAGCCTTTTTTTTCATAACACTTTAACCAGAGTGACGGGAGAGCGGCATTTCAGAAAACGTGCTTATCTCGGCGAGAAAAAGCGATTTCGGCAATACAATTTAAAACGCGTGTAAAACATAAACCAAACGATGAAATTGGTTATTTCTTCATGTATAATGATCAACTCGATACTCCCTAGCCCCCAACAGCCTTTTTTTTCATGACACTTTAACCAGAGTGACGGGAGAGCGGCATTTCAGAAAACGTGCTTATCTCGGCGAGAAAAAGCGATTTCGGCAATAACATTTAAAACGCGTGTAAAACATAAACCAAACGATGAAATTGGTTATTTCTTCATGTATAATGATCAACTCGATACTCCCTAGCCCCCAACAGCCTTTTTTTTCATAACACTTTAACCAGAGTGACAGGAGAGCGGCATTTCAGAAAACGTGCTTATCTCGGCGAGAAAAAGCGATTTCGGCAATAAAATTTAAAACGCGTGTAAAACATAAACCAAACGATGAAATTGGTTATTTCTTCATGTATAATGATCAACTCGATACTCCCTAGCCCCCAACAGCCTTTTTTTTCATAACACTTTAACCAGAGTGACGGGAGAGCGGCATTTCAGAAAACGTGCTTATCTCGGCGAGAAAAAGCGATTTCGGCAATAAAATTTAAAACGCGTGTAAAACATAAACCAAACGATGAAATTGCTTATTTCTTCATGTATAATGATCAACTCGATACTCCCTAGCCCCCAACAGCCTTTTTTTTCATAACACTTTAACCAGAGTGACGGGAGAGCGGCATTTCAGAAAACGTGCTTATCTCGGCGAGAAAAAGCGATTTCGGCAATAAAATTTAAAACGCGTGTAAAACATAAACCAAACGATGAAATTGGTTATTTCTTCATGTATAATGATCAACTCGATACTCCCTAGCCCCCAACAGCCTTTTTTTTCGTAACACTTTAACCAGAGTGACGGGAGAGCGGCATTTCAGAAAACGTGCTTATCTCGGCGAGAAAAAGCGATTTCGGCAATAAAATTTAAAACGCGTGTAAAACATAAACCAAACGATGAAATTGGTTATTTCTTCATGTATAATGATCAACTCGATACTCCCTAGCCCCCAACAGCCTTTTTTTTCATAACACTTTAACCAGAGTGACGGGAGAGTGGCATTTCAGAAAACGTGCTTACCTCGGCGAAAAAAAGCGATTTCGGCAATAAAATTTAAAACGCGTGTAAAACATAAACCAAACGATGAAATTGGTTATTTCTTCATGTATAATGATCAACTCGATACTCCCTAGCCCCCAACAGCCTTTTTTTTCATAACACTTTAACCAGAGTGACGGGAGAGCGGCATTTCAGAAAACCTGCTTATCTCGGCGAGAAAAAGCGATTTCGGCAATAAAATTTAAAACGCGTGTAAAACATAAACCAAACGATGAAATTGGTTATTTCTTCATGTATAATGATCAACTCGATACTCCCTAGCCCCCAACAGCCTTTTTTTTCATAACACTTTAACCAGAGTGACGGGAGAGCGGCATTTCAGAAAACGTGCTTATCTCGGCGAGAAAAAGCGATTTCGGCAATAAAATTTAAAACGCGTGTAAAACATAAACCAAACGATGAAATTGGTTCTTTCTTCATGTATAATGATCAACTCGATACTCCCTAGCCCCCAACAGCCTTTTTTTTCATAACACTTTAACCAGAGTGACGGGAGAGCGGCATTTCAGAAAACGTGCTTATCTCGGCGAGAAAAAGCGATTTCGGCAATAAAATTTAAAACGCGTGTAAAACATAAACCAAACGATGAAATTGGTTATTTCTTCATGTATAATGATCAACTCGATGCTCCCTAGCCCCCAACAGCCTTTTTTTTCATAACACTTTAACCAGAGTGACGGGAGAGCGGCATTTCAGAAAACGTGCTTATCTCGGCGAGAAAAAGCGATTTCGGCAATTAAATTTAAAACGCGTGTAAAACATAAACCAAACGATGAAATTGGTTATTTCTTCATGTATAATGATCAACTCGATACTCCCTAGCCCCCAACAGCCTTTTTTTTCATAACACTTTAACCAGAGTGACGGGAGAGCGGCCTTTCAGAAAACGTGCTTATCTCGGCGAGAAAAAGCGATTTCGGCAATAAAATTTAAAACGCGTGTAAAACATAAACCAAACGAAGAAATTGGTTATTTCTTCATGTATAATGATCAACTCGATACTCCCTAGCCCCCAACAGCCTTTTTTTCATAACACTTTAACCAGAGTGACGGGAGAGCGGCATTTCAGAAAACGTGCTTATCTCGGCGAGAAAAAGCGATTTCGGCAATAAAATTTAAAACGCGTGTAAAACATAAACCAAACGATGAAATTGGTTATTTCTTCATGTATAATGATCAACTCGATACTCCCTAGCCCCCAACAGCCTTTTTTTTCATAACACTTTAACCAGAGTGACGGGAGAGCGGCATTTCAGAAAACGTGCTTATCTCGGCGAGAAAAAGCGATTTCGGCAATAAAATTTAAAACGCGTGTAAAACATAAACCAAACGATGAAATTGGTTATTTCTTCATGTATAATGATCAACTCGATACTCCCTAGCCCCCAACAGCCTTTTTTTTCATAACACTTTAACCAGAGTGACGGGAGAGCGGCATTTCAGAAAACGTGCTTATCTCGGCGAGAAAAAGCGATTTCGGCAATAACATTTAAAACGCGTGTAAAACATAAACCAAACGATGAAATTGGTTATTTCTTCATGTATAATGATCAACTCGAGTCGAGCTCCAGGGAGAGAGGCTGATTTTTCGCTTTTTGAGGCCGACCGACGAACCGGCGCGGGGCGGACTCTAAAGCCCGCAGAGCCGTAGGCACTTAGAAAAGTTTCGCCTTTGGCTGTGAGCTCCAGGGGGAGAGGCTGGTTTTGCGTTATTTTAGGCCGGCTGGAGAACCGGCGCGGGTCGGACGCACAATCCCCGCAGAGCCGTGGGCACTTAGAAATTTTTTGCCAAGTTGGCTCTGAGCGCCTGGTACCTAATATGGAAGTATAGAGGCCGACTTTCGGGCAAGATCACGCCGCGTTAGGCTTCCAGGACCCCGGCTAAGCAATTTTACCGGGCCGCCCGGTTCTTTTTTTGAACCAGCCCGGTTCTTTTTACACTTCCAGCTGGAGCTCAGCAGCGGCTTTTTGCGCAAGATCACGCCGGGTTAGGCTTCCAGGACCTCGGCTAAGCAATTCTACCGGGCCGCCCGGTTCTTTTTTTGAACCAGCCCGGTTCTTTTTACACTTCCAGCTGGAGCTCACGAGCGGCTTTTTGGACAAGATCACGCCGTGTTAGGCTTCCAGAGCCCCGGCTAAGCAATTTTACCGGCCCGCCCGGTTCTTTTTTTTAACCAGCCCGGTTCTTTTTACACTTCCAGCTGGAGCTCAGCAGCGGGTTTTTGGACAAGATCACGCCGTGTTAGGCTTCCAGAGCCCCGGCTAAGCAATTTTACAGGGTCGCCCGGTTCATTTTTTTAACCAGCCCGGTTTTTTTTACACTTCCAGCTGGAGCTCAGCAGCGGCTTTTTGCACAGTATCACGCCGGGTTAGGCTTCCAGAGCCCCGGCTAAGCAATTTTACCGGGCCGCCCGGTTCTTTTTTTAACCAGCCCGGTTCTTTTTACACTTCCAGCTGGAGCTCAGCATCGTGTAAAACATAAACCAAACGATGAAATTGGTTATTTCTTCATGTATAATGATCAACTCGATACTCCCTAGCCCCCAACAGCCTTTTTTTTCATAACACTTTAACCAGAGTGACGGGAGAGCGGCATTTCAGAAAACGTGCTTATCTCGGCGAGAAAAAGCGATTTCGGCAATAAAATTTAAAACACGTGTAAAACATAAATCAAACGATGAAATTGGTTATTTCTTCATGTATAATGATCAACTCGATACTCCCTAGCCCCCAACAGCCTTTTTTTTCATAACACTTTAACCAGAGTGACGGGAGAGCGGCATTTCAGAAAACGTGCTTATCTCGGCGAGAAAAAGCGATTTCGGCAATAAAATTTAAAACGCGTGTAAAACATAAACCAAACGATGAAATTGGTTATTTCTTCATGTATAATGATCAACTCGATACTCCCTAGCCCCCAACAGCCTTTTTTTTCATAACACTTTAACCAGAGTGACGGGAGAGCGGCATTTCAGAAAACGTGCTTATCTCGGCGAGAAAAAGCGATTTCGGCAATAAAATTTAAAACGCGTGTAAAACATAAACCAAACGATGAAATTGGTTATTTCTTCATGTATAATGATCAACTCGATACTCCCTAGCCCCCAACAGCCTTTTTTTTTCATAACACTTTAACCAGAGTGACGGGAGAGCGGCATTTCAGAAAACGTGCTTATCTCGGCGAGAAAAAGCGATTTCGGCAATAAAATTTAAAACGCGTGTAAAACATAAACCAAACGATGAAATTGCTTATTTCTTCATGTATAATGATCAACTCGATACTCCCTAGCCCCCAACAGCCTTTTTTTTCATAACACTTTAACCAGAGTGACGGGAGAGCGGCATTTCAGAAAACGTGCTTATCTCGGCGAGAAAAAGCGATTTCGGCAATAAAATTTAAAACGCGTGTAAAACATAAACCAAACGATGAAATTGGTTATTTCTTCATGTATAATGATCAACTCGATACTCCCTAGCCCCCAACAGCCTTTTTTTTTCATAACACTTTAACCAGAGTGACGGGAGAGCGGCATTTCAGAAAACGTGCTTATCTCGGCGAGAAAAAGCGATTTCGGCAATAAAATTTAAAATGCGTGTAAAACATAAACCAAACGATGAAATTGGTTATTTCTTCATGTATAATGATCAACTCGATACTCCCTAGCCCCCAACAGCCTTTTTTTTCATAACACTTTAACCAGAGTGGCGGGAGAGCGGCATTTCAGAAAACGTGCTTATCTCGGCGAGAAAAAGCGATTTCGGCAATAAAATTTAAAACGCGTGTAAAACATAAACCAAACGATGAAATTGGTTATTTCTTCATGTATAATGATCAACTCGATACTCCCTAGCCCCCAACAGCCTTTTTTTTCATAACACTTTAACCAGAGTGACGGGAGAGCCTCATTTCAGAAAACGTGCTTATCTCGGCGAGAAAAAGCGATTTCGGCAATAAAATTTAAAACGCGTGTAAAACATAAACCAAACGATGAAATTGGTTATTTCTTCATGTATAATGATCAACTCGATACTCCCTAGCCCCCAACAGCCTTTTTTTTCGTAACACTTTAACCAGAGTGACGGGAGAGTGGCATTTCAGAAAACGTGCTTATCTCGGCGAAAAAAAGCGATTTCGGCAATAAAATTTAAAACGCGTGTAAAACATAAACCAAACGATGAAATTGGTTATTTCTTCATGTATAATGATCAACTCGATACTCCCTAGCCCCCAACAGCCTTTTTTTTCATAACACTTTAACCAGAGTGACGGGAGAGCGGCATTTCAGAAAACGTGCTTATCTCGGCGGGAAAAAGCGATTTCGGCAATAAAATTTAAAACGCGTGTAAAACATAAACCAAACGATGAAATTGGTTATTTCTTCATGTATAATGATCAACTCGATACTCCCTAGCCCCCAACAGCCTTTTTTTTCATAACACTTTAACCAGAGTGACGGGAGAGCGGCATTTCAGAAAACGTGCTTATCTCGGCGAGAAAAAGCGATTTCGGCAATAAAATTTAAAACGCGTGTAAAACATAAACCAAACGATGAAATTGGTTATTTCTTCATGTATAATGATCAACTCGATACTCCCTAGCCCCCAACAGCCTTTTTTTTCATAACACTTTAACCAGAGTGACGGGAGAGCGGCATTTCAGAAAACGTGCTTATCTCGGCGAGAAAAAGCGATTTCGGCAATAAAATTTAAAACACGTGTAAAACATAAATCAAACGATGAAATTGGTTATTTCTTCATGTATAATGATCAACTCGATACTCCCTAGCCCCCAACAGCCTTTTTTTTCATAACACTTTAACCAGAGTGACGGG
This sequence comes from Syngnathus leptorhynchus, assembly GCF_054491065.1. NCBI lineage: Eukaryota > Metazoa > Chordata > Actinopteri > Syngnathiformes > Syngnathidae > Syngnathus > Syngnathus leptorhynchus. Next base: position 48,591 of record NW_028232105.1, on the reverse strand, counting down.
AGAGCGGCATTTCAGAAAACGTGCTTATCTCGGCGAGAAAAAGCGATTTCGGCAGTAAAATTTAAAACGCGTGTAAAACATAAACCAAACGATGAAATTGGTTATTTTTTCATGTATGATGATCAACTCGATACTCCCTAGCCCCCAACAGCCTTTTTTTTCATAACACTTTAACCAGAGTGACGGAAGAGCGGCATTTCAGAAAACGTGCTTATCTCGGCGAGAAAAAGCGATTTCGGCAATAAAATTTAAAACGCGTGTAAAACATAAACCAAACGATGAAATTGGTTATTTCTTCATGTATAATGATCAACTCGATACTCCCTAGCCCCCAACAGCCTTTTTTTTCATAACACTTTAACCAGAGTGACGGGAGAGCGGCATTTCAGAAAACGTGCTTATGTCGGCGAGAAAAAGCGATTTCGGCAATAAAATTTAAAACGCGTGTAAAACATAAACCAAACGATGAAATTGGTTATTTCTTCATGTATAATGATCAACTCGATACTCCCTAGCCCCCAACAGCCTTTTTTTTCATAACACTTTAACCAGAGTGACGGGAGAGCGGCATTTCAGAAAACGTGCTTATCTCGGCGAGAAAAAGCGATTTCGGCAATAAAATTTAAAACGCGTGTAAAACATAAACCAAACGATGAAATTGGTTATTTCTTCATGTATAATGATCAACTCGATACTCCCTAGCCCCCAACAGCCTTTTTTTTCATAACACTTTAACCAGAGTGACGGGAGAGCGGCATTTCAGAAAACGTGCTTATCTCGGCGAGAAAAAGCGATTTCGGCAATAAAATTTAAAACGCGTGTAAAACATAAACCAAACGATGAAATTGGTTATTTCTTCATGTATAATGATCAACTCGATACTCCCTAGCCCCCAACAGCCTTTTTTTTCACAACACTTTAACCAGAGTGACGGGAGAGTGGGATTTCAGAAAACGTGCTTATCTCGGCGAGAAAAAGCGATTTCGGCAATAAAATTTAAAACGCGTGTAAAACATAAACCAAACGATGAAATTGGTTATTTCTTCATGTATAATGATCAACTCGATACTCCCTAGCCCCCAACAGCCTTTTTTTTCATAACACTTTAACCAGAGTGACGGGAGAGCGGCATTTCAGAAAACGTGCTTATCTCGGCGAGAAAAAGCGATTTCGGCAATAAAATTTAAAACGCGTGTAAAACATAAACCAAACGATGAAATTGGTTATTTCTTCATGTATAATGATCAACTCGATACTCCCTAGCCCCCAACAGCCTTTTTTTTCATAACACTTTAACCAGAGTGGCGGGAGAGCGGCATTTCAGAAAACGTGCTTATCTCGGCGAGAAAAAGCGATTTCGGCAATAAAATTTAAAACGCGTGTAAAACATAAACCAAACGATGAAATTGGTTATTTCTTCATGTATAATGATCAACTCGATACTCCCTAGCCCCCAACAGCCTTTTTTTTCATAACACTTTAACCAGAGTGACGGGAGAGCGGCATTTCAGAAAACGTGCTTATCTCGGCGAGAAAAAGCGATTTCGGCAATAAAATTTAAAACGCGTGTAAAACATAAACCAAACGATGAAATTGGTTATTTCTTCATGTATAATGATCAACTCGATACTCCCTAGCCCCCAACAGCCTTTTTTTTCATAACACTTTAACCAGAGTGACGGGAGAGCGGCATTTCAGAAAACGTGCTTATCTCGGCGAGAAAAAGCGATTTCGGCAATAAAATTTAAAACGCGTGTAAAACATAAACCAAACGATGAAATTGGTTATTTCTTCATGTATAATGATCAACTCGATACTCCCTAGCCCCCAACAGCCTTTTTTTTCATAACACTTTAACCAGAGTGACGGGAGAGCGGCATTTCAGAAAACGTGCTTATCTCGGCGAGAAAAAGCGATTTCGGCAATAAAATTTAAAACGCGTGTAAAACATAAACCAAACGATGAAATTGGTTATTTCTTCATGTATAATGATCAACTCGATACTCCCTAGCCCCCAACAGCCTTTTTTTTCGTAACACTTTAACCAGAGTGACGGGAGAGTGGCATTTCAGAAAACGTGCTTATCTCGGCGAAAAAAAGCGATTTCGGCAATAAAATTTAAAACGCGTGTAAAACATAAACCAAACGATGAAATTGGTTATTTCTTCATGTATAATGATCAACTCGATACTCCCTAGCCCCCAACAGCCTTTTTTTTCATAACACTTTAACCAGAGTGACGGGAGAGCGGCATTTCAGAAAACGTGCTTATCTCGGCGGGAAAAAGCGATTTCGGCAATAAAATTTAAAACGCGTGTAAAACATAAACCAAACGATGAAATTGGTTATTTCTTCATGTATAATGATCAACTCGATACTCCCTAGCCCCCAACAGCCTTTTTTTTCATAACACTTTAACCAGAGTGACGGGAGAGCGGCATTTCAGAAAACGTGCTTATCTCGGCGAGAAAAAGCGATTTCGGCAATAAAATTTAAAACGCGTGTAAAACATAAACCAAACGATGAAATTGGTTATTTCTTCATGTATAATGATCAACTCGATACTCCCTAGCCCCCAACAGCCTTTTTTTTCATAACACTTTAACCAGAGTGACGGGAGAGCGGCATTTCAGAAAACGTGCTTATCTCGGCGAGAAAAAGCGATTTCGGCAATAAAATTTAAAACGCGTGTAAAACATAAACCAAACGATGAAATTGGTTATTTCTTCATGTATAATGATCAACTCGATGCTCCCTAGCCCCCAACAGCCTTTTTTTTCATAACACTTTAACCAGAGTGACGGGAGAGCGGCATTTCAGAAAACGTGCTTATCTCGGCGAGAAAAAGCGATTTCGGCAATTAAATTTAAAACGCGTGTAAAACATAAACCAAACGATGAAATTGGTTATTTCTTCATGTATAATGATCAACTCGATACTCCCTAGCCCCCAACAGCCTTTTTTTTCATAACACTTTAACCAGAGTGACGGGAGAGCGGCATTTCAGAAAACGTGCTTATCTCGGCGAGAAAAAGCGATTTCGGCAATAAAATTTAAAACGCGTGTAAAACATAAACCAAACGAAGAAATTGGTTATTTCTTCATGTATAATGATCAACTCGATACTCCCTAGCCCCCAACAGCCTTTTTTTTTCATAACACTTTAACCAGAGTGACGGGAGAGCGGCATTTCAGAAAACGTGCTTATCTCGGCGAGAAAAAGCGATTTCGGCAATAAAATTTAAAACGCGTGTAAAACATAAACCAAACGATGAAATTGGTTATTTCTTCATGTATAATGATCAACTCGATACTCCCTAGCCCCCAACAGCCTTTTTTTTCATAACACTTTAACCAGAGTGACGGGAGAGCGGCATTTCAGAAAACGTGCTTATCTCGGCGAGAAAAAGCGATTTCGGCAATAAAATTTAAAACGCGTGTAAAACATAAACCAAACGATGAAATTGGTTATTTCTTCATGTATAATGATCAACTCGATACTCCCTAGCCCCCAACAGCCTTTTTTTTCATAACACTTTAACCAGAGTGACGGGAGAGCGGCATTTCAGAAAACGTGCTTATCTCGGCGAGAAAAAGCGATTTCGGCAATAAAATTTAAAACGCGTGTAAAACATAAACCAAACGATGAAATTGGTTATTTCTTCATGTATAATGATCCACTCGATACTCCCTAGCCCCCAACAGCCTTTTTTTTCATAACACTTTAACCAGAGTGACGGGAGAGCGGCATTTCAGAAAACGTGCTTATCTCGGCGAGAAAAAGCGATTTCGGCAATAAAATTTAAAACGCGTGTAAAACATAAACCAAACGATGAAATTGGTTATTTCTTCATGTATAATGATCAACTCGATACTCCCTAGCCCCCAACAGCCTTTTTTTTCATAACACTTTAACCAGAGTGACGGGAGAGCGGCATTTCAGAAAACGTGCTTATCTCGGCGAGAAAAAGCGATTTCGGCAATAAAATTTAAAACGCGTGTAAAACATAAACCAAACGATGAAATTGGTTATTTCTTCATGTATAATGATCAACTCGATACTCCCTAGCCCCCAACAGCCTTTTTTTTCATAACACTTTAACCAGAGTGACGGGAGAGCGGCATTTCAGAAAACGTGCTTATCTCGGCGAGAAAAAGCGATTTCGGCAATAAAATTTAAAACGCGTGTAAAACATAAACCAAACGATGAAATTGGTTATTTCTTCATGTATAATGATCAACTCGATACTCCCTAGCCCCCAACAGCCTTTTTTTTCATAACACTTTAACCAGAGTGACGGGAGAGCGGCATTTCAGAAAACGTGCTTATCTCGGCGAGAAAAAGCGATTTCGGCAATAAAATTTAAAACGCGTGTAAAACATAAACCAAACGATGAAATTGGTTATTTCTTCATGTATAATGATCAACTCGAGTCGAGCTCCAGGAAGAGAGGCTGATTTTTCGCTTTTTGAGGCCGACCGACGAACCGGCGCGGGGCGGACTCAAAAGCTCGCAGAGCCGTAGGCACTTAGAAAGGTTTCGCCTTTGGCTGTGAGCTACAGGGGGAGAGGCTGGTTTTGCGTTATTTCAGGACGGCTGGAGAACCGGCGCGGGACGGACGCACAATCCCCGCAGAGCCGTGGGCACTTAGAAAATTTTCGCCAAGTTGGCTCTGAGCGCCTGGTACCTAATATGGAAGTATAGAGGCCGACTTTCGGGCAAGATCACGCCGCGTTAGGCTTCCAGGACCCCGGCTAAGCAATTTTACCGGGCCGCCCGGTTCTTTTTTTGAACCAGCCCGGTTCTTTTTACACTTCCAGCTGGAGCTCACGAGCGGCTTTTGGGACAAGATCACGCCGTGTTAGGCTTCCAGAGCCCCGGCTAAGCAATTTTACCGGCCCGCCCGGTTCTTTTTTTTTTTAACCAGCCCGGTTCTTTTTACACTTCCAGCTGGAGCTCAGCAGCGGCTTTTTGGACAATATCACGCCGGGTTAGGCTTCCAGGACCCCGGCTAAGCAATTTTACCGGGCCGCCCGGTTCTTTTTTTTAACCAGCCCGGTTCTTTTTACACTTCCAGCTGGAGCTCACGAGCGGCTTTTTGGACAAGATCACGCCTGGTTAGGCTTCCAGAGCCCCGGCTAAGCAATTTTAACGGGCCGCCCGGTTCTTTTTTTTAACCAGCCCGGTTCTTTTTACACTTCCAGCTGGAGCTCAGCAGCGGCTTTTTGGACAAGATCACGCCGTGTTAGGCTTCCAGAGCCCCGGCTAAGCAATTTTACCGGGTCGCCCGGTTCTTTTTTTAACCAGCCCGGTTCTTTTTACACTTCCAGCTGGAGCTCAGCAGCGGCTTTTTGGACAAGATCACGCCGTGTTAGGCTTCCAGAGCCCCGGCTAAGCAATTTTACCGGGTCGCCCGGTTCTTTTTTTAACCAGCCCGGTTCTTTTTACACTTCCAGCTGTAGCTCAGCAGCGGCTTTTTGTACAAGATCACGCCGTGTTAGGCTTCCAGAGCCCCGGCTAAGCAATTTTACCGGGTCGCCCGGTTCTTTTTTTAACCAGCCCGCTTCTTTTTACACATCCAGCTGGAGCTCAGCAGCGTGTAAAACATAAACCAAACGATGAAATTGGTTATTTCTTCATGTATAATGATCAACTCGATACTCCCTAGCCCCCAACAGCCTTTTTTTTCATAACACTTTAACCAGAGTGACGGGAGAGCGGCATTTCAGAAAACGTGCTTATCTCGGCGAGAAAAAGCGATTTCGGCAATAAAATTTAAAACGCGTGTAAAACATAAACCAAACGATGAAATTGGTTATTTCTTCATGTATAATGATCAACTCGATACTCCCTAGCCCCCAACAGCCTTTTTTTTCATAACACTTTAACCAGAGTGACGGGAGAGCGGCATTTCAGAAAACGTGCTTATCTCGGCGAGAAAAAGCGATTTCGGCAATAAAATTTAAAACGCGTGTAAAACATAAACCAAACGATGAAATTGGTTATTTCTTCATGTATAATGATCAACTCGATACTCCCTAGCCCCCAACAGCCTTTTTTTTCATAACACTTTAACCAGAGTGACGGGAGAGCGGCATTTCAGAAAACGTGCTTATCTCGGCGAGAAAAAGCGATTTCGGCAATAAAATTTAAAACGCGTGTAAAACATAAACCAAACGATGAAATTGGTTATTTCTTCATGTATAATGATCAACTCGATACTCCCTAGCCCCCAACAGCCTTTTTTTTCATAACACTTTAACCAGAGTGACGGGAGAGCGGCATTTCAGAAAACGTGCTTATCTCGGCGAGAAAAAGCGATTTCGGCAATAAAATTTAAAACGCGTGTAAAACATAAACCAAACGATGAAATTGGTTATTTCTTCATGTATAATGATCAACTCGATACTCCCTAGCCCCCAACAGCCTTTTTTTTCATAACACTTTAACCAGAGTGACGGGAGAGCGGCATTTCAGAAAACGTGCTTATCTCGGCGAGAAAAAGCGATTTCGGCAATAAAATTTAAAACGCGTGTAAAACATAAACCAAACGATGAAATTGGTTATTTCTTCATGTATAATGATCAACTCGATACTCCCTAGCCCCCAACAGCCTTTTTTTTCATAACACTTTAACCAGAGTGACGGGAGAGCGGCATTTCAGAAAACGTGCTTATCTCGGCGAGAAAAAGCGATTTCGGCAATAAAATTTAAAACGCGTGTAAAACATAAACCAAACGATGAAATTGGTTATTTCTTCATGTATAATGATCAACTCGATACTCCCTAGCCCCCAACAGCCTTTTTTTTCATAACACTTTAACCAGAGTGACGGGAGAGCGGCATTTCAGAAAACGTGCTTATCTCGGCGAGTAAAAGCGATTTCGGCAATAAAATTTAAAACGCGTGTAAAACATAAACCAAACGATGAAATTGGTTATTTCTTCATGTATAATGATCAACTCGATACTCCCTAGCCCCCAACAGCCTTTTTTTTCATAACACTTTAACCAGAGTGACGGGAGAGCGGCATTTCAGAAAACGTGCTTATCTCGGCGAGAAAAAGCGATTTCGGCAATAAAATTTAAAACGCGTGTAAAACATAAACCAAACGATGAAATTGGTTATTTCTTCATGTATAATGATCAACTCGATACTCCCTAGCCCCCAACAGCCTTTTTTTTCATAACACTTTAATCAGAGTGACGGGAGAGTGGCATTTCAGAAAACGTGCTTATCTCGGCGAGAAAAAGCGATTTCGGCAATAAAATTTAAAACGCGTGTAAAACATAAACCAAACGATGAAATTGGTTATTTCTTCATGTATAATGATCAACTCGATACTCCCTAGCCCCCAACAGCCTTTTTTTTCATAACACTTTAACCAGAGTGACGGGAGAGCGGCATTTCAGAAAACGTGCTTATCTCGGCGAGAAAAAGCGATTTCGGCAATAAAATTTAAAACGCGTGTAAAACATAAACCAAACGATGAAATTGGTTATTTCTTCATGTATAATGATCAACTCGATACTCCCTAGCCCCCAACAGCCTTTTTTTTCATAACACTTTAACCAGAGTGACGGGAGAGCGGCATTTCAGAAAACGTGCTTATCTCGGCGAGAAAAACCGATTTCGGCAATAAAATTTAAAACGCGTGTAAAACATAAACCAAACGATGAAATTGGTTATTTCTTCATGTATAATGATCAACTCGAGTCGAGCTCCAGGGAGAGAGGCTGATTTTTCGCTTTTTGAGGCCGACCGACGACCCGGCGCGGACTCAAAAGCCCGCAGAGCCGTAGGCACTTAGAAAAGTTTCGCCTTTGGCTGTGAGCTCCAGGGGGAGAGGCTGGTTTTGCGTTATTTCAGGCCGGCTGGAGAACCGGCGCGGGTCGGACGCACAATCCCCGCAGAGCCGTGGGCACTTAGAAAATTTTCGCCAAGTTGGCTGTGAGCGCCTGGTACCTAATATGGAAGTATAGAGGCCGACTTTCGGGCAAGATCACGCCGCGTTAGGCTTCCAGGACCCCAGCTAAGCAATTTTACCGGGCCGCCCGGTTCTTTTTTTGAACCAGCCCGGTTCTTGTTACACTTCCAGCTGGAGCTCAGCAGCGGCTTTTGGCGCAAGATCACGCCGGGTTAGGCTTCCAGGACCTCGGCTAAGCAATTCTACCGGGCCGCCCGGTTCTTTTTTTGAACCAGCCCGGTTCTTTTTACACTTCCAGCTGGAGCTCACGAGCGGCTTTTGGGACAAGATCACGCCGTGTTAGGCTTCCAGAGCCCCGGCTAAGCAATTTTACCGGCCCGCCCGATTCTTTTTTTTTAACCAGCCCGGTTCTTTTTACACTTCCAGCTGGAGCTCAGGAACGGCTTTTTGGACAATATCACGCCGGGTTAGGCTTCCAGGACCCCGGCTAAGCAATTTTACCGGGCCGCCCGGTTCTTTTTTTTAACCAGCCCGGTTCTTTTTACACTTCCAGCTGGAGCTCACGAGCGGCTTTTTGGACAAGATCACGCCTGGTTAGGCTTCCAGAGCCCCGGCTAAGCAATTTTAAAGGGCCGCCCGGTTCTTTTTTTTAACCAGCCCGGTTCTTTTTACACTTCCAGCTGGAGCTCAGCAGCGGCTTTTTGGACAAGATCACGCCGTGTTAGGCTTCCAGAGCCCCGGCTAAGCAATTTTACCGGGTCGCCCGGTTCTTTTTTTAACCAGCCCGGTTCTTTTTACACTTCCAGCTGGAGCTCAGCAGCGGCTTTTTGCACAGTATCACGCCGGGTTAGGCTTCCAGGACCCCGGCTAGGCAATTTTACCGGGCCGCCCGGTTCTTTTTTTTAACCAGCCCGGTTCTTTTTACACTTCCAGCTGGAGCTCACGAGCGGCTTTTTGGACAAGATCACGCCGTGTTATGCTTCCAGAGCCCCGGCTAAGCAATTTTACCGGGTCGCCCGGTTCTTTTTTTTAACCAGCCCGGTTCTTTTTACACTTCCAGCTGGAGCTCAGCAGCGGCTTTTTGGACAAGATCATGCCGTGTTAAGCTTCCAGAGCCCCGGCTAAGCAATTTTACCGGGTCGCCCGGTTCTTTTTTTAACCAGCCCGGTTCTTTTTACACATCCAGCTGGAGCTCAGCAGCGTGTAAAACATAAACCAAACGATGAAATTGGTTATTTCTTCATGTATAATGATCAACTCGATACTCCCTAGCCCCCAACAGCCTTTTTTTTCATAACACTTTAACCAGAGTGACGGGAGAGCGGCATTTCAGAAAACGTGCTTATCTCGGCGAGAAAAAGCGATTTCGGCAATAAAATTTAAAACGCGTGTAAAACATAAACCAAACGATGAAATTGGTTATTTCTTCATGTATAATGATCAACTCGATACTCCCTAGCCCCCAACAGCCTTTTTTTTCATAACACTTTAACCAGAGTGACGGGAGAGCGGCATTTCAGAAAACGTGCTTATCTCGGCGAGAAAAAGCGATTTCGGCAATAAAATTTAAAACGCGTGTAAAACATAAACCAAACGATGAAATTGGTTATTTCTTCATGTATAATGATCAACTCGAGTCGAGCTCCAGGAAGAGAGGCTGATTTTTCGCTTTTTGAGGCCGACCGACGAACCGGCGCGGGGCGGACTCAAAAGCTCGCAGAGCCGTAGGCACTTAGAAAGGTTTCGCCTTTGGCTGTGAGCTACAGGGGGAGAGGCTGGTTTTGCGTTATTTCAGGACGGCTGGAGAACCGGCGCGGGACGGACGCACAATCCCCGCAGAGCCGTGGGCACTTAGAAAATTTTCGCCAAGTTGGCTCTGAGCGCCTGGTACCTAATATGGAAGTATAGAGGCCGACTTTCGGGCAAGATCACGCCGCGTTAGGCTTCCAGGACCCCGGCTAAGCAATTTTACCGGGCCGCCCGGTTCTTTTTTTGAACCAGCCCGGTTCTTTTTACACTTCCAGCTGGAGCTCACGAGCGGCTTTTGGGACAAGATCACGCCGTGTTAGGCTTCCAGAGCCCCGGCTAAGCAATTTTACCGGCCCGCCCGGTTCTTTTTTTTTTTAACCAGCCCGGTTCTTTTTACACTTCCAGCTGGAGCTCAGCAGCGGCTTTTTGGACAATATCACGCCGGGTTAGGCTTCCAGGACCCCGGCTAAGCAATTTTACCGGGCCGCCCGGTTCTTTTTTTTAACCAGCCCGGTTCTTTTTACACTTCCAGCTGGAGCTCACGAGCGGCTTTTTGGACAAGATCACGCCTGGTTAGGCTTCCAGAGCCCCGGCTAAGCAATTTTAACGGGCCGCCCGGTTCTTTTTTTTAACCAGCCCGGTTCTTTTTACACTTCCAGCTGGAGCTCAGCAGCGGCTTTTTGGACAAGATCACGCCGTGTTAGGCTTCCAGAGCCCCGGCTAAGCAATTTTACCGGGTCGCCCGGTTCTTTTTTTAACCAGCCCGGTTCTTTTTACACTTCCAGCTGGAGCTCAGCAGCGGCTTTTTGGACAAGATCACGCCGTGTTAGGCTTCCAGAGCCCCGGCTAAGCAATTTTACCGGGTCGCCCGGTTCTTTTTTTAACCAGCCCGGTTCTTTTTACACTTCCAGCTGTAGCTCAGCAGCGGCTTTTTGTACAAGATCACGCCGTGTTAGGCTTCCAGAGCCCCGGCTAAGCAATTTTACCGGGTCGCCCGGTTCTTTTTTTAACCAGCCCGCTTCTTTTTACACATCCAGCTGGAGCTCAGCAGCGTGTAAAACATAAACCAAACGATGAAATTGGTTATTTCTTCATGTATAATGATCAACTCGATACTCCCTAGCCCCCAACAGCCTTTTTTTTCATAACACTTTAACCAGAGTGACGGGAGAGCGGCATTTCAGAAAACGTGCTTATCTCGGCGAGAAAAAGCGATTTCGGCAATAAAATTTAAAACGCGTGTAAAACATAAACCAAACGATGAAATTGGTTATTTCTTCATGTATAATGATCAACTCGATACTCCCTAGCCCCCAACAGCCTTTTTTTTCATAACACTTTAACCAGAGTGACGGGAGAGCGGCATTTCAGAAAACGTGCTTATCTCGGCGAGAAAAAGCGATTTCGGCAATAAAATTTAAAACGCGTGTAAAACATAAACCAAACGATGAAATTGGTTATTTCTTCATGTATAATGATCAACTCGATACTCCCTAGCCCCCAACAGCCTTTTTTTTCATAACACTTTAACCAGAGTGACGGGAGAGCGGCATTTCAGAAAACGTGCTTATCTCGGCGAGAAAAAGCGATTTCGGCAATAAAATTTAAAACGCGTGTAAAACATAAACCAAACGATGAAATTGGTTATTTCTTCATGTATAATGATCAACTCGATACTCCCTAGCCCCCAACAGCCTTTTTTTTCATAACACTTTAACCAGAGTGACGGGAGAGCGGCATTTCAGAAAACGTGCTTATCTCGGCGAGAAAAAGCGATTTCGGCAATAAAATTTAAAACGCGTGTAAAACATAAACCAAACGATGAAATTGGTTATTTCTTCATGTATAATGATCAACTCGATACTCCCTAGCCCCCAACAGCCTTTTTTTTCATAACACTTTAACCAGAGTGACGGGAGAGCGGCATTTCAGAAAACGTGCTTATCTCGGCGAGAAAAGGCGATTTCGGCAATAAAATTTAAAACGCGTGTAAAACATAAACCAAACGATGAAATTGGTTATTTCTTCATGTATAATGATCAACTCGATACTCCCTAGCCCCCAACAGCCTTTTTTTTCATAACACTTTAACCAGAGTGACGGGAGAGCGGCATTTCAGAAAACGTGCTTATCTCGGCGAGAAAAAGCGATTTCGGCAATAAAATTTAAAACGCGTGTAAAACATAAACCAAACGATGAAATTGGTTATTTCTTCATGTATAATGATCAACTCGATACTCCCTAGCCCCCAACAGCCTTTTTTTTCATAACACTTTAACCAGAGTGACGGGAGAGCGGCATTTCAGAAAACGTGCTTATCTCGGCGAGTAAAAGCGATTTCGGCAATAAAATTTAAAACGCGTGTAAAACATAAACCAAACGATGAAATTGGTTATTTCTTCATGTATAATGATCAACTCGATACTCCCTAGCCCCCAACAGCCTTTTTTTTCATAACACTTTAACCAGAGTGACGGGAGAGCGGCATTTCAGAAAACGTGCTTATCTCGGCGAGAAAAAGCGATTTCGGCAATAAAATTTAAAACGCGTGTAAAACATAAACCAAACGATGAAATTGGTTATTTCTTCATGTATAATGATCAACTCGATACTCCCTAGCCCCCAACAGCCTTTTTTTTCATAACACTTTAATCAGAGTGACGGGAGAGTGGCATTTCAGAAAACGTGCTTATCTCGGCGAGAAAAAGCGATTTCGGCAATAAAATTTAAAACGCGTGTAAAACATAAACCAAACGATGAAATTGGTTATTTCTTCATGTATAATGATCAACTCGATACTCCCTAGCCCCCAACAGCCTTTTTTTTCATAACACTTTAACCAGAGTGACGGGAGAGCGGCATTTCAGAAAACGTGCTTATCTCGGCGAGAAAAAGCGATTTCGGCAATAAAATTTAAAACGCGTGTAAAACATAAACCAAACGATGAAATTGGTTATTTCTTCATGTATAATGACCAACTCGATACTCCCTAGCCCCCAACAGCCTTTTTTTTCATAACACTTTAACCAGAGTGACGGGAGAGCGGCATTTCAGAAAACGTGCTTATCTCGGCGAGAAAAACCGATTTCGGCAATAAAATTTAAAACGCGTGTAAAACATAAACCAAACGATGAAATTGGTTATTTCTTCATGTATAATGATCAACTCGAGTCGAGCTCCAGGGAGAGAGGCTGATTTTTCGCTTTTTGAGGCCGACCGACGACCCGGCGCGGACTCAAAAGCCCGCAGAGCCGTAGGCACTTAGAAAAGTTTCGCCTTTGGCTGTGAGCTCCAGGGGGAGAGGCTGGTTTTGCGTTATTTCAGGCCGGCTGGAGAACCGGCGCGGGTCGGACGCACAATCCCCGCAGAGCCGTGGGCACTTAGAAAATTTTCGCCAAGTTTGCTGTGAGCGCCTGGTACCTAATATGGAAGTATAGAGGCCGACTTTCGGGCAAGATCACGCCGCGTTAGGCTTCCAGGACCCCAGCTAAGCAATTTTACCGGGCCGCCCGGTTCTTTTTTTGAACCAGCCCGGTTCTTTTTACACTTCCAGCTGGAGCTCAGCAGCGGCTTTTGGCGCAAGATCACGCCGGGTTAGGCTTCCAGGACCTCGGCTAAGCAATTCTACCGGGCCGCCCGGTTCTTTTTTTGAACCAGCCCGGTTCTTTTTACACTTCCAGCTGGAGCTCACGAGCGGCTTTTGGGACAAGATCACGCCGTGTTAGGCTTCCAGAGCCCCGGCTAAGCAATTTTACCGGCCCGCCCGATTCTTTTTTTTTAACCAGCCCGGTTCTTTTTACACTTCCAGCTGGAGCTCAGGAACGGCTTTTTGGACAATATCACGCCGGGTTAGGCTTCCAGGACCCCGGCTAAGCAATTTTACCGGGCCGCCCGGTTCTTTTTTTTAACCAGCCCGGTTCTTTTTACACTTCCAGCTGGAGCTCACGAGCGGCTTTTTGGACAAGATCACGCCTGGTTAGGCTTCCAGAGCCCCGGCTAAGCAATTTTAAAGGGCCGCCCGGTTCTTTTTTTTAACCAGCCCGGTTCTTTTTACACTTCCAGCTGGAGCTCAGCAGCGGCTTTTTGGACAAGATCACGCCGTGTTAGGCTTCCAGAGCCCCGGCTAAGCAATTTTACCGGGTCGCCCGGTTCTTTTTTTAACCAGCCCGGTTCTTTTTACACTTCCAGCTGGAGCTCAGCAGCGGCTTTTTGCACAGTATCACGCCGGGTTAGGCTTCCAGGACCCCGGCTAGGCAATTTTACCGGGCCGCCCGGTTCTTTTTTTTAACCAGCCCGGTTCTTTTTACACTTCCAGCTGGAGCTCACGAGCGGCTTTTTGGACAAGATCACGCCGTGTTATGCTTCCAGAGCCCCGGCTAAGCAATTTTACCGGGTCGCCCGGTTCTTTTTTTTAACCAGCCCGGTTCTTTTTACACTTCCAGCTGGAGCTCAGCAGCGGCTTTTTGGACAAGATCATGCCGTGTTAAGCTTCCAGAGCCCCGGCTAAGCAATTTTACCGGGTCGCCCGGTTCTTTTTTTAACCAGCCCGGTTCTTTTTACACATCCAGCTGGAGCTCAGCAGCGTGTAAAACATAAACCAAACGATGAAATTGGTTATTTCTTCATGTATAATGATCAACTCGATACTCCCTAGCCCCCAACAGCCTTTTTTTTCATAACACTTTAACCAGAGTGACGGGAGAGCGGCATTTCAGAAAACGTGCTTATCTCGGCGAGAAAAAGCGATTTCGGCAATAAAATTTAAAACGCGTGTAAAACATAAACCAAACGATGAAATTGGTTATTTCTTCATGTATAATGATCAACTCGATACTCCCTAGCCCCCAACAGCCTTTTTTTTCATAACACTTTAACCAGAGTGACGGGAGAGCGGCATTTCAGAAAACGTGCTTATCTCGGCGAGAAAAAGCGATTTCGGCAATAAAATTTAAAACGCGTGTAAAACATAAACCAAACGATGAAATTGGTTATTTCTTCATGTATAATGATCAACTCGATACTCCCTAGCCCCCAACAGCCTTTTTTTTCATAACACTTTAACCAGAGTGACGGGAGAGCGGCATTTCAGAAAACGTGCTTATCTCGGCGAGTAAAAGCGATTTCGGCAATAAAATTTAAAACGCGTGTAAAACATAAACCAAACGATGAAATTGGTTATTTCTTCATGTATAATGATCAACTCGATACTCCCTAGCCCCCAACAGCCTTTTTTTTCATAACACTTTAACCAGAGTGACGGGAGAGCGGCATTTCAGAAAACGTGCTTATCTCGGCGAGAAAAAGCGATTTCGGCAATAAAATTTAAAACGCGTGTAAAACATAAACCAAACGATGAAATTGGTTATTTCTTCATGTATAATGATCAACTCGATACTCCCTAGCCCCCAACAGCCTTTTTTTTCATAACACTTTAATCAGAGTGACGGGAGAGTGGCATTTCAGAAAACGTGCTTATCTCGGCGAGAAAAAGCGATTTCGGCAATAAAATTTAAAACGCGTGTAAAACATAAACAAAACGATGAAATTGGTTATTTCTTCATGTATAATGATCAACTCGATACTCCCTAGCCCCCAACAGCCTTTTTTTTCATAACACTTTAACCAGAGTGACGGGAGAGCGGCATTTCAGAAAACGTGCTTATCTCGGCGAGAAAAAGCGATTTCGGCAATAAAATTTAAAACGCGTGTAAAACATAAACCAAACGATGAAATTGGTTATTTCTTCATGTATAATGATCAACTCGATACTCCCTAGCCCCCAACAGCCTTTTTTTTCATAACACTTTAACCAGAGTGACGGGAGAGCGGCATTTCAGAAAACGTGCTTATCTCGGCGAGAAAAAGCGATTTCGGCAATAAAATTTAAAACGCGTGTAAAACATAAACCAAACGATGAAATTGGTTATTTCTTCATGTATAATGATCAACTCGATACTCCCTAGCCCCCAACAGCCTTTTTTTTCATAACACTTTAACCAGAGTGACGGGAGAGCGGCATTTCAGAAAACGTGCTTATCTCGGCGAGAAAAAGCGATTTCGGCAATAAAATTTAAAACGCGTGTAAAACATAAACCAAACGATGAAATTGGTTATTTCTTCATGTATAATGATCAACTCGATACTCCCTAGCCCCCAACAGCCTTTTTTTTTCATAACACTTTAACCAGAGTGACGGGAGAGCGGCATTTCAGAAAACGTGCTTATCTCGGCGAGAAAAAGCGATTTCGGCAATAAAATTTAAAACGCGTGTAAAACATAAACCAAACGATGAAATTGGTTATTTCTTCATGTATAATGATCAACTCGATACTCCCTAGCCCCCAACAGCCTTTTTTTTCATAACACTTTAACCAGAGTGACGGGAGAGCGGCATTTCAGAAAACGTGCTTATCTCGGCGAGAAAAAGCGATTTCGGCAATAAAATTTAAAACGCGTGTAAAACATAAACCAAACGATGAAATTGGTTATTTCTTCATGTATAATGATCAACTCGATACTCCCTAGCCCCCAACAGCCTTTTTTTTCATAACACTTTAACCAGAGTGACGGGAGAGCGGCATTTCAGAAAACGTGCTTATCTCGGCGAGAAAAAGCGATTTCGGCAATAAAATTTAAAACGCGTGTAAAACATAAACCAAACGATGAAATTGGTTATTTCTTCATGTATAATGATCAACTCGATACTCCCTAGCCCCCAACAGCCTTTTTTTTCATAACACTTTAACCAGAGTGACGGGAGAGCGGCATTTCAGAAAACGTGCTTATCTCGGCGAGAAAAAGCGATTTCGGCAATAAAATTTAAAACGCGTGTAAAACATAAACCAAACGATGAAATTGGTTATTTCTTCATGTATAATGATCAACTCGATACTCCCTAGCCCCCAACAGCCTTTTTTTTCATAACACTTTAACCAGAGTGACGGGAGAGTGGCATTTCAGAAAACGTGCTTATCTCGGCGAGAAAAAGCGATTTCGGCAATAAAATTTAAAACGCGTGTAAAACATAAACCAAACGATGAAATTGGTTATTTCTTCATGTATAATGATCAACTCGATACTCCCTAGCCCCCAACAGCCTTTTTTTTCATAACACTTTAACCAGAGTGACGGGAGAGCGGCATTTCAGAAAACGTGCTTATCTCGGCGAGAAAAAGCGATTTCGGCAATAAAATTTAAAACGCGTGTAAAACATAAACCAAACGATGAAATTGCTTATTTCTTCATGTATAATGATCAACTCGATACTCCCTAGCCCCCAACAGCCTTTTTTTCATAACACTTTAACCAGAGTGACGGGAGAGCAGCATTTCAGAAAACGTGCTTATCTCGGCGAGAAAAAGCGATTTCGGCAATAAAATTTAAAACGGGTGTAAAACATAAACCAAACGATGAAATTGGTTATTTCTTCATGTATAATGATCAACTCGATACTCCCTAGCCCCCAACAGCCTTTTTTTTCATAACACTTTAACCAGAGTGACGGGAGAGCGGCATTTCAGAAAACGTGCTTATCTCGGCGAGAAAAAGCGATTTCGGCAATAAAATTTAAAACGCGTGTAAAACATAAACCAAACGATGAAATTGGTTATTTCTTCATGTATAAGGATCAACTCGATACTCCCTAGCCCCCAACAGCCTTTTTTTTCATAACACTTTAACCAGAGTGACGGGAGAGCGGCATTTCAGAAAACGTGCTTATCTCGGCGAGAAAAAGCGATTTCGGCAATAAAATTTAAAACGCGTGTAAAACATAAACCAAACGATGAAATTGGTTATTTCTTCATGTATAATGATCAACTCGATACTCCCTAGCCCCCAACAGCCTTTTTTTTCATAACACTTTAACCAGAGTGACGGGAGAGCGGCATTTCAGAAAACGTGCTTATCTCGGCGAGAAAAAGCGATTTCGGCAATAAAATTTAAAACGCGTGTAAAACATAAACCAAACGATGAAATTGGTTATTTCTTCATGTATAATGATCAACTCGATACTCCCTAGCCCCCAACAGCCTTTTTTTTCATAACACTTTAACCAGAGTGACGGGAGAGCGGCATTTCAGAAAACGTGCTTATCTCGGCGAGAAAAAGCGATTTCGGCAATAAAATTTAAAACGCGTGTAAAACATAAACCAAACGATGAAATTGGTTATTTCTTCATGTATAATGATCAACTCGATACTCCCTAGCCCCCAACAGCCTTTTTTTTCATAACACTTTAACCAGAGTGACGGGAGAGCGGCATTTCAGAAAACGTGCTTATCTCGGCGAGAAAAAGCGATTTCGGCAATAAAATTTAAAACGCGTGTAAAACATAAACCAAACGATGAAATTGGTTATTTCTTCATGTATAATGATCAACTCGATACTCCCTAGCCCCCAACAGCCTTTTTTTTCATAACACTTTAACCAGAGTGACGGGAGGGCGGCATTTCAGAAAACGTGCTTATCTCGGCGAGAAAAAGCGATTTCGGCAATAAAATTTAAAACGCGTGTAAAACATAAACCAAACGATGAAATTGGTTATTTCTTCATGTATAATGATCAACTCGATACTCCCTAGCCCCAAACAGCCTTTTTTTTCATAACACTTTAACCAGAGTGACGGGAGAGCGGCATTTCAGAAAACGTGCTTATCTCGGCGAGAAAAAGCGATTTCGGCAATAAAATTTAAAACGCGTGTAAAACATAAACCAAACGATGAAATTGCTTATTTCTTCATGTATAATGATCAACTCGATACTCCCTAGCCCCCAACAGCCTTTTTTTCATAACACTTTAACCAGAGTGACGGGAGAGCGGCATTTCAGAAAACGTGCTTATCTCGGCGAGAAAAAGCGATTTCGGCAATAAAATTTAAAACGCGTGTAAAACATAAACCAAACGATGAAATTGGTTATTTCTTCATGTATAATGATCAACTCGATACTCCCTAGCCCCCAACAGCCTTTTTTTTCATAACACTTTAACCAGAGTGACGGGAGAGCGGCATTTCAGAAAACGTGCTTATCTCGGCGAGAAAAAGCGATTTCGGCAATAAAATTTAAAACGCGTGTAAAACATAAACCAAACGATGAAATTGGTTATTTCTTCATGTATAATGATCAACTCGATACTCCCTAGCCCCCAACAGCCTTTTTTTTCATAACACTTTAACCAGAGTGACAAGAGAGCGGCATTTCAGAAAACGTGCTTATCTCGGCGAGAAAAAGCGATTTCGGCAATAAAATTTAAAACGCGTGTAAAACATAAACCAAACGATGAAATTGGTTATTTCTTCATGTATAATGATCAACTCGATACTCCCTAGCCCCCAACAGCCTTTTTTTTCATAACACTAACCAGAGTGACGGGAGAGCGGCATTTCAGAAAACGTGCTTATCTCTGCGAGAAAAAGCGATTTCGGCAATAAAATTTAAAACGCGTGTAAAACATAAACCAAACGATGAAATTGGTTATTTCTTCATGTATAATGATCAACTCGATACTCCCTAGCCCCCAACAGCCTTTTTTTTCATAACACTTTAACCAGAGTGACGGGAGAGCGGCATTTCAGAAAACGTGCTTATCTCGGCGAGAAAAAGCGATTTCGGCAATAAAATTTAAAACGCGTGTAAAACATAAACCAAACGATGAAATTGGTTATTTCTTCATGTATAATGATCAACTCGATACTCCCTAGCCCCCAACAGCCTTTTTTTTCATAACACTTTAACCAGAGTGACGGGAGAGCGGCATTTCAGAAAACGTGCTTATCTCGGCGAGAAAAAGCGATTTCGGCAATAAAATTTAAAACGCGTGTAAAACATAAACCAAACGATGAAATTGGTTATTTCTTCATGTATAATGATCAACTCGATACTCCCTAGCCCCCAACAGCCTTTTTTTTCATAACACTTTAACCAGAGTGACGGGAGAGCGGCATTTCAGAAAACGTGCTTATCTCGGCGAGTAAAAGCGATTTCGGCAATAAAATTTAAAACGCGTGTAAAACATAAACCAAACGATGAAATTGGTTATTTCTTCATGTATAATGATCAACTCGATACTCCCTAGCCCCCAACAGCCTTTTTTTTCATAACACTTTAACCAGAGTGACGGGAGAGCGGCATTTCAGAAAACGTGCTTATCTCGGCGAGAAAAAGCGATTTCGGCAATAAAATTTAAAACGCGTGTAAAACATAAACCAAACGATGAAATTGGTTATTTCTTCATGTATAATGATCAACTCGATACTCCCTAGCCCCCAACAGCCTTTTTTTTCATAACACTTTAATCAGAGTGACGGGAGAGTGGCATTTCAGAAAACGTGCTTATCTCGGCGAGAAAAAGCGATTTCGGCAATAAAATTTAAAACGCGTGTAAAACATAAACAAAACGATGAAATTGGTTATTTCTTCATGTATAATGATCAACTCGATACTCCCTAGCCCCCAACAGCCTTTTTTTTCATAACACTTTAACCAGAGTGACGGGAGAGCGGCATTTCAGAAAACGTGCTTATCTCGGCGAGAAAAAGCGATTTCGGCAATAAAATTTAAAACGCGTGTAAAACATAAACCAAACGATGAAATTGGTTATTTCTTCATGTATAATGATCAACTCGATACTCCCTAGCCCCCAACAGCCTTTTTTTTCATAACACTTTAACCAGAGTGACGGGAGAGCGGCATTTCAGAAAACGTGCTTATCTCGGCGAGAAAAAGCGGTTTCGGCAATAAAATTTAAAACGCGTGTAAAACATAAACCAAACGATGAAATTGGTTATTTCTTCATGTATAATGATCAACTCGATACTCCCTAGCCCCCAACAGCCTTTTTTTTCATAACACTTTAACCAGAGTGACGGGAGAGCGGCATTTCAGAAAACGTGCTTATCTCGGCGAGAAAAAGCGATTTCGGCAATAAAATTTAAAACGCGTGTAAAACATAAACCAAACGATGAAATTGGTTATTTCTTCATGTATAATGATCAACTCGATACTCCCTAGCCCCCAACAGCCTTTTTTTTTCATAACACTTTAACCAGAGTGACGGGAGAGCGGCATTTCAGAAAACGTGCTTATCTCGGCGAGAAAAAGCGATTTCGGCAATAAAATTTAAAACGCGTGTAAAACATAAACCAAACGATGAAATTGGTTATTTCTTCATGTATAATGATCAACTCGATACTCCCTAGCCCCCAACAGCCTTTTTTTTCATAACACTTTAACCAGAGTGACGGGAGAGCGGCATTTCAGAAAACGTGCTTATCTCGGCGAGAAAAAGCGATTTCGGCAATAAAATTTAAAACGCGTGTAAAACATAAACCAAACGATGAAATTGGTTATTTCTTCATGTATAATGATCAACTCGATACTCCCTAGCCCCCAACAGCCTTTTTTTTCATAACACTTTAACCAGAGTGACGGGAGAGCGGCATTTCAGAAAACGTGCTTATCTCGGCGAGAAAAAGCGATTTCGGCAATAAAATTTAAAACGCGTGTAAAACATAAACCAAACGATGAATATGGTTATTTCTTCATGTATAATGATCAACTCGATACTCCCTAGCCCCCAACAGCCTTTTTTTTCATAACACTTTAACCAGAGTGACGGGAGAGCGGCATTTCAGAAAACGTGCTTATCTCGGCGAGAAAAAGCGATTTCGGCAATAAAATTTAAAACGCGTGTAAAACATAAACCAAACGATGAAATTGGTTATTTCTTCATGTATAATGATCAACTCGATACTCCCTAGCCCCCAACAGCCTTTTTTTTCATAACACTTTAACCAGAGTGACGGGAGAGTGGCATTTCAGAAAACGTGCTTATCTCGGCGAGAAAAAGCGATTTCGGCAATAAAATTTAAAACGCGTGTAAAACATAAACCAAACGATGAAATTGGTTATTTCTTCATGTATAATGATCAACTCGATACTCCCTAGCCCCCAACAGCCTTTTTTTTCATAACACTTTAACCAGAGTGACGGGAGAGCGGCATTTCAGAAAACGTGCTTATCTCGGCGAGAAAAAGCGATTTCGGCAATAAAATTTAAAACGCGTGTAAAACATAAACCAAAAGATGAAATTGCTTATTTCTTCAATTACAATGATGAACTCGATACTCCCTAGCCCCCAACAGCCTTTTTTTCATAACACTTTAACCAGAGTGACGGGAGAGCAGCATTTCAGAAAACGTGCTTATCTCGGCGAGAAAAAGCGATTTCGGCAATAAAATTTAAAACGCGTGTAAAACATAAACCAAACGATGAAATTGGTTATTTCTTCATGTATAATGATCAACTCGATACTCCCTAGCCCCCAACAGCCTTTTTTTTCATAACACTTTAACCAGAGTGACGGGAGAGCGGCATTTCAGAAAACGTGCTTATCTCGGCGAGAAAAAGCGATTTCGGCAATAAAATTTAAAACGCGTGTAAAACATAAACCAAACGATGAAATTGGTTATTTCTTCATGTATAAGGATCAACTCGATACTCCCTAGCCCCCAACAGCCTTTTTTTTCATAACACTTTAACCAGAGTGACGGGAGAGCGGCATTTCAGAAAACGTGCTTATCTCGGCGAGAAAAAGCGATTTCGGCAATAAAATTTAAAACGCGTGTAAAACATAAACCAAACGATGAAATTGGTTATTTCTTCATGTATAATGATCAACTCGATACTCCCTAGCCCCCAACAGCCTTTTTTTTCATAACACTTTAACCAGAGTGACGGGAGAGCGGCATTTCAGAAAACGTGCTTATCTCGGCGAGAAAAAGCGATTTCGGCAATAAAATTTAAAACGCGTGTAAAACATAAACCAAACGATGAAATTGGTTATTTCTTCATGTATAATGATCAACTCGATACTCCCTAGCCCCCAACAGCCTTTTTTTTCATAACACTTTAACCAGAGTGACGGGAGAGCGGCATTTCAGAAAACGTGCTTATCTCGGCGAGAAAAAGCGATTTCGGCAATAAAATTTAAAACGCGTGTAAAACATAAACCAAACGATGAAATTGGTTATTTCTTCATGTATAATGATCAACTCGATACTCCCTAGCCCCCAACAGCCTTTTTTTTCATAACACTTTAACCAGAGTGACGGGAGAGCGGCATTTCAGAAAACGTGCTTATCTCGGCGAGAAAAAGCGATTTCGGCAATAAAATTTAAAACGCGTGTAAAACATAAACCAAACGATGAAATTGGTTATTTCTTCATGTATAATGATCAACTCGATACTCCCTAGCCCCCAACAGCCTTTTTTTTCATAACACTTTAACCAGAGTGACGGGAGGGCGGCATTTCAGAAAACGTGCTTATCTCGGCGAGAAAAAGCGATTTCGGCAATAAAATTTAAAACGCGTGTAAAACATAAACCAAACGATGAAATTGGTTATTTCTTCATGTATAATGATCAACTCGATACTCCCTAGCCCCAAACAGCCTTTTTTTTCATAACACTTTAACCAGAGTGACGGGAGAGCGGCATTTCAGAAAACGTGCTTATCTCGGCGAGAAAAAGCGATTTCGGCAATAAAATTTAAAACGCGTGTAAAACATAAACCAAACGATGAAATTGCTTATTTCTTCATGTATAATGATCAACTCGATACTCCCTAGCCCCCAACAGCCTTTTTTTCATAACACTTTAACCAGAGTGACGGGAGAGCGGCATTTCAGAAAACGTGCTTATCTCGGCGAGAAAAAGCGATTTCGGCAATAAAATTTAAAACGCGTGTAAAACATAAACCAAACGATGAAATTGGTTATTTCTTCATGTATAATGATCAACTCGATACTCCCTAGCCCCCAACAGCCTTTTTTTTCATAACACTTTAACCAGAGTGACGGGAGAGCGGCATTTCAGAAAACGTGCTTATCTCGGCGAGAAAAAGCGATTTCGGCAATAAAATTTAAAACGCGTGTAAAACATAAACCAAACGATGAAATTGGTTATTTCTTCATGTATAATGATCAACTCGATACTCCCTAGCCCCCAACAGCCTTTTTTTTCATAACACTTTAACCAGAGTGACAAGAGAGCGGCATTTCAGAAAACGTGCTTATCTCGGCGAGAAAAAGCGATTTCGGCAATAAAATTTAAAACGCGTGTAAAACATAAACCAAACGATGAAATTGGTTATTTCTTCATGTATAATGATCAACTCGATACTCCCTAGCCCCCAACAGCCTTTTTTTTCATAACACTAACCAGAGTGACGGGAGAGCGGCATTTCAGAAAACGTGCTTATCTCTGCGAGAAAAAGCGATTTCGGCAATAAAATTTAAAACGCGTGTAAAACATAAACCAAACGATGAAATTGGTTATTTCTTCATGTATAATGATCAACTCGATACTCCCTAGCCCCCAACAGCCTTTTTTTTCATAACACTTTAACCAGAGTGACGGGAGAGCGGCATTTCAGAAAACGTGCTTATCTCGGCGAGAAAAAGCGATTTCGGCAATAAAATTTAAAACGCGTGTAAAACATAAACCAAACGATGAAATTGGTTATTTCTTCATGTATAATGATCAACTCGATACTCCCTAGCCCCCAACAGCCTTTTTTTTCATAACACTTTAACCAGAGTGACGGGAGAGCGGCATTTCAGAAAACGTGCTTATCTCGGCGAGAAAAAGCGATTTCGGCAATAAAATTTAAAACGCGTGTAAAACATAAACCAAACGATGAAATTGGTTATTTCTTCATGTATAATGATCAACTCGATACTCCCTAGCCCCCAACAGCCTTTTTTTTCATAACACTTTAACCAGAGTGACGGGAGAGCGGCATTTCAGAAAACGTGCTTATCTCGGCGAGAAAAAGCGATTTCGGCAATAAAATTTAAAACGCGTGTAAAACATAAACCAAACGATGAAATTGGTTATTTCTTCATGTATAATGATCAACTCGATACTCCCTAGCCCCCAACAGCCTTTTTTTTCATAACACTTTAACCAGAGTGGCGGGAGAGCGGCATTTCAGAAAACGTGCTTATCTCGGCGAGAAAAAGCGATTTCGGCAATAAAATTTAAAACGCGTGTAAAACATAAACCAAACGATGAAATTGGTTATTTCTTCATGTATAATGATCAACTCGATACTCCCTAGCCCCCAACAGCCTTTTTTTTCATAACACTTTAACCAGAGTGACGGGAGAGCGGCATTTCAGAAAACGTGCTTATCTCGGCGAGAAAAAGCGATTTCGGCAATAAAATTTAAAACGCGTGTAAAACATAAACCAAACGATGAAATTGGTTATTTCTTCATGTATAATGATCAACTCGATACTCCCTAGCCCCCAACAGCCTTTTTTTTCATAACACTTTAACCAGAGTGACGGGAGAGCGGCATTTCAGAAAACGTGCTTATCTCGGCGAGAAAAAGCGATTTCGGCAATAAAATTTAAAACGCGTGTAAAACATAAACCAAACGATGAAATTGGTTATTTCTTCATGTATAATGATCAACTCGATACTCCCTAGCCCCCAACAGCCTTTTTTTTCATAACACTTTAACCAGAGTGACGGGAGAGCGGCATTTCAGAAAACGTGCTTATCTCGGCGAGAAAAAGCGATTTCGGCAATAAAATTTAAAACGCGTGTAAAACATAAACCAAACGATGAAATTGGTTATTTCTTCATGTATAATGATCAACTCGATACTCCCTAGCCCCCAACAGCCTTTTTTTTCATAACACTTTAACCAGAGTGACGGGAGAGCGGCATTTCAGAAAACGTGCTTATCTCGGCGAGAAAAAGCGATTTCGGCAATAAAATTTAAAACGCGTG
Organism: Syngnathus leptorhynchus; assembly: GCF_054491065.1. Lineage (NCBI taxonomy): Eukaryota > Metazoa > Chordata > Actinopteri > Syngnathiformes > Syngnathidae > Syngnathus > Syngnathus leptorhynchus. The sequence goes on along the minus strand of NW_028232105.1, from coordinate 23,114 downwards.
TAAAACATAAACCAAACGATGAAATTGGTTATTTCTTCATGTATAATGATCAACTCGATACTCCCTAGCCCCCAACAGCCTTTTTTTTCATAACACTTTAACCAGAGTGACGGGAGAGCGGCATTTCAGAAAACGTGCTTATCTCGGCGAGAAAAAGCGATTTCGGCAATAAAATTTAAAACGCGTGTAAAACATAAACCAAACGATGAAATTGGTTATTTCTTCATGTATAATGATCAACTCGATACTCCCTAGCCCCCAACAGCCTTTTTTTTCATAACACTTTAACCAGAGTGACGGGAGAGCGGCATTTCAGAAAACGTGCTTATCTCGGCGAGAAAAAGCGATTTCGGCAATAAAATTTAAAACGCGTGTAAAACATAAACCAAACGATGAAATTGGTTATTTCTTCATGTATAATGATCAACTCGATACTCCCTAGCCCCCAACAGCCTTTTTTTTCATAACACTTTAACCAGAGTGACGGGAGAGCGGCATTTCAGAAAACGTGCTTATCTCGGCGAGAAAAAGCGATTTCGGCAATAAAATTTAAAACGCGTGTAAAACATAAACCAAACGATGAAATTGGTTATTTCTTCATGTATAATGATCAACTCGATACTCCCTAGCCCCCAACAGCCTTTTTTTTCATAACACTTTAACCAGAGTGACGGGAGGGCGGCATTTCAGAAAACGTGCTTATCTCGGCGAGAAAAAGCGATTTCGGCAATAAAATTTAAAACGCGTGTAAAACATAAACCAAACGATGAAATTGGTTATTTCTTCATGTATAATGATCAACTCGATACTCCCTAGCCCCAAACAGCCTTTTTTTTCATAACACTTTAACCAGAGTGACGGGAGAGCGGCATTTCAGAAAACGTGCTTATCTCGGCGAGAAAAAGCGATTTCGGCAATAAAATTTAAAACGCGTGTAAAACATAAACCAAACGATGAAATTGCTTATTTCTTCATGTATAATGATCAACTCGATACTCCCTAGCCCCCAACAGCCTTTTTTTCATAACACTTTAACCAGAGTGACGGGAGAGCGGCATTTCAGAAAACGTGCTTATCTCGGCGAGAAAAAGCGATTTCGGCAATAAAATTTAAAACGCGTGTAAAACATAAACCAAACGATGAAATTGGTTATTTCTTCATGTATAATGATCAACTCGATACTCCCTAGCCCCCAACAGCCTTTTTTTTCATAACACTTTAACCAGAGTGACGGGAGAGCGGCATTTCAGAAAACGTGCTTATCTCGGCGAGAAAAAGCGATTTCGGCAATAAAATTTAAAACGCGTGTAAAACATAAACCAAACGATGAAATTGGTTATTTCTTCATGTATAATGATCAACTCGATACTCCCTAGCCCCCAACAGCCTTTTTTTTCATAACACTTTAACCAGAGTGACAAGAGAGCGGCATTTCAGAAAACGTGCTTATCTCGGCGAGAAAAAGCGATTTCGGCAATAAAATTTAAAACGCGTGTAAAACATAAACCAAACGATGAAATTGGTTATTTCTTCATGTATAATGATCAACTCGATACTCCCTAGCCCCCAACAGCCTTTTTTTTCATAACACTAACCAGAGTGACGGGAGAGCGGCATTTCAGAAAACGTGCTTATCTCTGCGAGAAAAAGCGATTTCGGCAATAAAATTTAAAACGCGTGTAAAACATAAACCAAACGATGAAATTGGTTATTTCTTCATGTATAATGATCAACTCGATACTCCCTAGCCCCCAACAGCCTTTTTTTTCATAACACTTTAACCAGAGTGACGGGAGAGCGGCATTTCAGAAAACGTGCTTATCTCGGCGAGAAAAAGCGATTTCGGCAATAAAATTTAAAACGCGTGTAAAACATAAACCAAACGATGAAATTGGTTATTTCTTCATGTATAATGATCAACTCGATACTCCCTAGCCCCCAACAGCCTTTTTTTTCATAACACTTTAACCAGAGTGGCGGGAGAGCGGCATTTCAGAAAACGTGCTTATCTCGGCGAGAAAAAGCGATTTCGGCAATAAAATTTAAAACGCGTGTAAAACATAAACCAAACGATGAAATTGGTTATTTCTTCATGTATAATGATCAACTCGATACTCCCTAGCCCCCAACAGCCTTTTTTTTCATAACACTTTAACCAGAGTGACGGGAGAGCGGCATTTCAGAAAACGTGCTTATCTCGGCGAGAAAAAGCGATTTCGGCAATAAAATTTAAAACGCGTGTAAAACATAAACCAAACGATGAAATTGGTTATTTCTTCATGTATAATGATCAACTCGATACTCCCTAGCCCCCAACAGCCTTTTTTTTCATAACACTTTAACCAGAGTGACGGGAGAGCGGCATTTCAGAAAACGTGCTTATCTCGGCGAGAAAAAGCGATTTCGGCAATAAAATTTAAAACGCGTGTAAAACATAAACCAAACGATGAAATTGGTTATTTCTTCATGTATAATGATCAACTCGAGTCGAGCTCCAGGGAGAGAGGCTGATTTTTCGCTTTTTGAGGCCGACCGACGAACCGGCGCGGGGCGGACTCAAAAGCCCGCAGAGCCGTAGGCACTTAGAAAAGTTTCGCCTTTGGCTGTGAGCTCCAGGGGGAGAGGCTGGTTTTGCGTTATTTTAGGCCGGCTGGAGAACCGGCGCGGGTCGGACGCACAATCCCCGCAGAGCCGTGGGCACTTAGAAAATTTTTGCCAAGTTGGCTCTGAGCGCCTGGTACCTAATATGGAAGTATAGAGGCCGACTTTCGGGCAAGATCACGCCGCGTTAGGCTTCCAGGACCCCGGCTAAGCAATTTTACCGGGCCGCCCGGTTCTTTTTTTTAACCAGCCCGGTTCTTTTTACACTTCCAGCTGGAGCTCAGCAGCGGCTTTTTGCGCAAGATCACGCCGGGTTAGGCTTCCAGGACCTCGGCTAAGCAATTCTACCGGGCCGCCCGGTTCTTTTTTTGAACCAGCCCGGTTCTTTTTACACTTCCAGCTGGAGCTCACGAGCGGCTTTTTGGACAAGATCACGCCGTGTTAGGCTTTCAGAGCCCCGGCTAAGCAATTTTACCGGCCCGCCCGGTTCTTTTTTTTAACCAGCCCGGTTCTTTTTACACTTCCAGCTGGAGCTCAGCAGCGGCTTTTTGCACAGTATCACGCCGGGTTAGGCTTCCAGAGCCCCGGCTAAGCAATTTTACCGGGCCGCACGTTTTTTTTTTTTTAACCAGCCCGGTTCTTTTTACACTTCCAGCTGGAGCTCAGCAGCGGCTTTTTGGACAAGATCACGCCGTGTTAGGCTTCCAGAGCCCCGGCTAAGCAATTTTACCGGGTCGCCCGGTTCTTTTTTTTAACCAGCCCGGTTCTTTTTACACTTCCAGCTGGAGCTCAGCAGCGGCTTTTTGGACAAGATCACGCCGTGTTAGGCTTCCAGAGCCCCGGCTAAGCAATTTTACCGGGTCGCCCGGTTCTTTTTTTTAACCAGCCCGGTTCTTTTTACACTTCCAGCTGGAGCTCAGCAGCGGCTTTTTGGACAAGATCACGCCGTGTTAGGCTTCCAGAGCCCCGGCTAAGCAATTTTACCGGGTCGCCCGGTTCTTTTTTTAACCAGCCCGGTTCTTTTTACACTTCCAGCTGGAGCTCAGCATCGTGTAAAACATAAACCAAACGATGAAATTGGTTATTTCTTCATGTATAATGATCAACTCGATACTCCCTAGCCCCCAACAGCCTTTTTTTTCATAACACTTTAACCAGAGTGACGGGAGAGCGGCATTTCAGAAAACGTGCTTATCTCGGCGAGAAAAAGCGATTTCGGCAATAAAATTTAAAACGCGTGTAAAACATAAACCAAACGATGAAATTGGTTATTTCTTCATGTATAATGATCAACTCGATACTCCCTAGCCCCCAACAGCCTTTTTTTTCATAACACTTTAACCAGAGTGACGGGAGAGCGGCATTTCAGAAAACGTGCTTATCTCGGCGAGAAAAAGCGATTTCGGCAATAAAATTTAAAACGCGTGTAAAACATAAACCAAACGATGAAATTGGTTATTTCTTCATGTATAATGATCAACTCGATACTCCCTAGCCCCCAACAGCCTTTTTTTTCATAACACTTTAACCAGAGTGACGGGAGAGCGGCATTTCAGAAAACGTGCTTATCTCGGCGAGAAAAAGCGATTTCGGCAATACAATTTAAAACGCGTGTAAAACATAAACCAAACGATGAAATTGGTTATTTCTTCATGTATAATGATCAACTCGATACTCCCTAGCCCCCAACAGCCTTTTTTTTCATAACACTTTAACCAGAGTGACGGGAGAGCGGCATTTCAGAAAACGTGCTTATCTCGGCGAGAAAAAGCGATTTCGGCAATAAAATTTAAAACGCGTGTAAAACATAAACCAAACGATGAAATTGGTTATTTCTTCATGTATAATGATCAACTCGATACTCCCTAGCCCCCAACAGCCTTTTTTTTCATAACACTTTAACCAGAGTGACGGGAGAGCGGCATTTCAGAAAACGTGCTTATCTCGGCGAGAAAAAGCGATTTCGGCAATAAAATTTAAAACGCGTGTAAAACATAAACCAAACGATGAAATTGGTTATTTCTTCATGTATAATGATCAACTCGATACTCCCTAGCCCCCAACAGCCTTTTTTTTCATAACACTTTAACCAGAGTGACGGGAGAGCGGCATTTCAGAAAACGTGCTTATCTCGGCGAGAAAAAGCGATTTCGGCAATAAAATTTAAAACGCGTGTAAAACATAAACCAAACGATGAAATTGGTTATTTCTTCATGTATAATGATCAACTCGATACTCCCTAGCCCCCAACAGCCTTTTTTTTCATAACACTTTAACCAGAGTGACGGGAGAGCGGCATTTCAGAAAACGTGCTTATCTCGGCGAGAAAAAGCGATTTCGGCAATAAAATTTAAAACGCGTGTAAAACATAAACCAAACGATGAAATTGGTTATTTCTTCATGTATAATGATCAACTCGATACTCCCTAGCCCCCAACAGCCTTTTTTTTCATAACACTTTAACCAGAGTGACGGGAGGGCGGCATTTCAGAAAACGTGCTTATCTCGGCGAGAAAAAGCGATTTCGGCAATAAAATTTAAAACGCGTGTAAAACATAAACCAAACGATGAAATTGGTTATTTCTTCATGTATAATGATCAACTCGATACTCCCTAGCCCCAAACAGCCTTTTTTTTCATAACACTTTAACCAGAGTGACGGGAGAGCGGCATTTCAGAAAACGTGCTTATCTCGGCGAGAAAAAGCGATTTCGGCAATAAAATTTAAAACGCGTGTAAAACATAAACCAAACGATGAAATTGCTTATTTCTTCATGTATAATGATCAACTCGATACTCCCTAGCCCCCAACAGCCTTTTTTTCATAACACTTTAACCAGAGTGACGGGAGAGCGGCATTTCAGAAAACGTGCTTATCTCGGCGAGAAAAAGCGATTTCGGCAATAAAATTTAAAACGCGTGTAAAACATAAACCAAACGATGAAATTGGTTATTTCTTCATGTATAATGATCAACTCGATACTCCCTAGCCCCCAACAGCCTTTTTTTTCATAACACTTTAACCAGAGTGACGGGAGAGCGGCATTTCAGAAAACGTGCTTATCTCGGCGAGAAAAAGCGATTTCGGCAATAAAATTTAAAACGCGTGTAAAACATAAACCAAACGATGAAATTGGTTATTTCTTCATGTATAATGATCAACTCGATACTCCCTAGCCCCCAACAGCCTTTTTTTTCATAACACTTTAACCAGAGTGACAAGAGAGCGGCATTTCAGAAAACGTGCTTATCTCGGCGAGAAAAAGCGATTTCGGCAATAAAATTTAAAACGCGTGTAAAACATAAACCAAACGATGAAATTGGTTATTTCTTCATGTATAATGATCAACTCGATACTCCCTAGCCCCCAACAGCCTTTTTTTTCATAACACTAACCAGAGTGACGGGAGAGCGGCATTTCAGAAAACGTGCTTATCTCTGCGAGAAAAAGCGATTTCGGCAATAAAATTTAAAACGCGTGTAAAACATAAACCAAACGATGAAATTGGTTATTTCTTCATGTATAATGATCAACTCGATACTCCCTAGCCCCCAACAGCCTTTTTTTTCATAACACTTTAACCAGAGTGACGGGAGAGCGGCATTTCAGAAAACGTGCTTATCTCGGCGAGAAAAAGCGATTTCGGCAATAAAATTTAAAACGCGTGTAAAACATAAACCAAACGATGAAATTGGTTATTTCTTAATGTATAATGATCAACTCGATACTCCCTAGCCCCCAACAGCCTTTTTTTTCATAACACTTTAACCAGAGTGACGGGAGAGCGGCATTTCAGAAAACGTGCTTATCTCGGCGAGAAAAAGCGATTTCGGCAATAAAATTTAAAACGCGTGTAAAACATAAACCAAACGATGAAATTGGTTATTTCTTCATGTATAATGATCAACTCGATACTCCCTAGCCCCCAACAGCCTTTTTTTTCATAACACTTTAACCAGAGTGACGGGAGAGCGGCATTTCAGAAAACGTGCTTATCTCGGCGAGAAAAAGCGATTTCGGCAATAAAATTTAAAACGCGTGTAAAACATAAACCAAACGATGAAATTGGTTATTTCTTCATGTATAATGATCAACTCGATACTCCCTAGCCCCCAACAGCCTTTTTTTTCATAACACTTTAACCAGAGTGACGGGAGAGCGGCATTTCAGAAAACGTGCTTATCTCGGCGAGAAAAAGCGATTTCGGCAATAAAATTTAAAACGCGTGTAAAACATAAACCAAACGATGAAATTGGTTATTTCTTCATGTATAATGATCAACTCGATACTCCCTAGCCCCCAACAGCCTTGTTTTTCACAACACTTTAACCAGAGTGACGGGAGAGCGGCATTTCAGAAAACGTGCTTATCTCGGCGAGAAAAAGCGATTTCGGCAATAAAATTTAAAACGCGTGTAAAACATAAACCAAACGATGAAATTGGTTATTTCTTCATGTATAATGATCAACTCGAGTCGAGCTTCAGGGAGAGAGGCTGATTTTTCGCTTTTTGAGGCCGACCGACGAACCGGCGCGGGGCGGACTCAAAAGCCCGCAGAGCCGTAGGCACTTAGAAAAGTTTCGCCTTTGGCTGTGAGCTCCAGGGGGAGAGGCTGGTTTTGCGTTATTTTAGGCCGGCTGGAGAACCGGCGCGGGTCGGACGCACAATCCCCGCAGAGCCGTGGGCACTTAGAAAATTTTTGCCAAGTTGGCTCTGAGCGCCTGGTACCTAATATGGAAGTATAGAGGCCGACTTTCGGGCAAGATCACGCCGCGTTAGGCTTCCAGGACCCCGGCTAAGCAATTTTACCGGGCCGCCCGGTTCTTTTTTTGAACCAGCCCGGTTCTTTTTACACTTCCAGCTGGAGCTCAGCAGCGGCTTTTTGCGCAAGATCACGCCGGGTTAGGCTTCCAGAGCCCCGGCTAAGCAATTTTACCGGCCCGCCCGGTTCTTTTTTTTAACCAGCCCGGTTCTTTTTACACTTCCAGCTGGAGCTCACGAGCGGCTTTTTGGACAAGATCACGCCGTGTTAGGCTTCCAGAGCCCCGGCTAAGCAATTTTACCGGCCCGCCCGGTTCTTTTTTTTAACCAGCCCGGTTCTTTTTACACTTCCAGCTGGAGCTCAGCAGCGGGTTTTTGGACAAGATCACGCCGTGTTAGGCTTCCAGAGCCCCGGCTAAGCAATTTTACAGGGTCGCCCGGTTCATTTTTTTAACCAGCCCGGTTTTTTTTACACTTCCAGCTGGAGCTCAGCAGCGGCTTTTTGCACAGTATCACGCCGGGTTAGGCTTCCAGAGCCCCGGCTGAGCAATTTTACCGGGTCGCCCGGTTCTTTTTTTTAACTAGCCCGGTTCTTTTTACACTTCCAGCTGGAGCTCAGCAGCGGCTTTTTGGACAAGATCACGCCGTGTTAGGCTTCCAGAGCCCCGGCTAAGCAATTTTACCTGGTCGCCCGGTTCTTTTTTTAACCAGCCCGGTTCTTTTTACACTTCCAGCTGGAGCTCAGCATCGTGTAAAACATAAACCAAACGATGAAATTGGTTATTTCTTCATGTATAATGATCAACTCGATACTCCCTAGCCCCCAACAGCCTTTTTTTTCATAACACTTTAACCAGAGTGACGGGAGAGTGGCATTTCAGAAAACGTGCTTATCTCGGCGAGAAAAAGCGATTTCGGCAATAAAATTTAAAACGCGTGTAAAACATAAACCAAACGATGAAATTGGTTATTTCTTCATGTATAATGATCAACTCGATACTCCCTAGCCCCCAACAGCCTTTTTTTTCATAACACTTTAACCAGAGTGACGGGAGAGCGGCATTTCAGAAAACGTGCTTATCTCGGCGAGAAAAAGCGATTTCGGCAATAAAATTTAAAACGCGTGTAAAACATAAACCAAACGATGAAATTGGTTATTTCTTCATGTATAATGATCAACTCGATACTCCCTAGCCCCCAACAGCCTTTTTTTTTCATAACACTTTAACCAGAGTGACGGGAGAGCGGCATTTCAGAAAACGTGCTTATCTCTGCGAGAAAAAGCGATTTCGGCAATAAAATTTAAAACGCGTGTAAAACATAAACCAAACGATGAAATTGGTTATTTCTTCATGTATAATGATCAACTCGATACTCCCTAGCCCCCAACAGCCTTTTTTTTCATAACACTTTAACCAGAGTGACGGGAGAGCGGCATTTCAGAAAACGTGCTTATCTCGGCGAGAAAAAGCGATTTCGGCAATACAATTTAAAACGCGTGTAAAACATAAACCAAACGATGAAATTGGTTATTTCTTCATGTATAATGATCAACTCGATACTCCCTAGCCCCCAACAGCCTTTTTTTTCATAACACTTTAACCAGAGTGACGGGAGAGCGGCATTTCAGAAAACGTGCTTATCTCGGCGAGAAAAAGCGATTTCGGCAATAAAATTTAAAACGCGTGTAAAACATAAACCAAACGATGAAATTGGTTATTTCTTCATGTATAATGATCAACTCGATACTCCCTAGCCCCCAACAGCCTTTTTTTTCATAACACTTTAACCAGAGTGACGGGAGAGCGGCATTTCAGAAAACGTGCTTATCTCGGCGAGAAAAAGCGATTTCGGCAATAAAATTTAAAACGCGTGTAAAACATAAACCAAACGATGAAATTGGTTATTTCTTCATGTATAATGATCAACTCGATACTCCCTAGCCCCCAACAGCCTTTTTTTTCATAACACTTTAACCAGAGTGACGGGAGAGCGGCATTTCAGAAAACGTGCTTATCTCGGCGAGAAAAAGCGATTTCGGCAATAAAATTTAAAACGCGTGTAAAACATAAACCAAACGATGAAATTGGTTATTTCTTCATGTATAATGATCAACTCGATACTCCCTAGCCCCCAACAGCCTTTTTTTTCATAACACTTTAACCAGAGTGACGGGAGAGCGGCATTTCAGAAAACGTGCTTATCTCGGCGAGAAAAAGCGATTTCGGCAATAAAATTTAAAACGCGTGTAAAACATAAACCAAACGATGAAATTGGTTATTTCTTCATGTATAATGATCAACTCGATACTCCCTAGCCCCCAACAGCCTTTTTTTTCATAACACTTTAACCAGAGTGACGGGAGAGCGGCATTTCAGAAAACGTGCTTATCTCGGCGAGAAAAAGCGATTTCGGCAATAAAATTTAAAACGCGTGTAAAACATAAACCAAACGATGAAATTGGTTATTTCTTCATGTATAATGATCAACTCGATACTCCCTAGCCCCCAACAGCCTTTTTTTTCATAACACTTTAACCAGAGTGACGGGAGAGCGGCATTTCAGAAAACGTGCTTATCTCGGCGAGAAAAAGCGATTTCGGCAATAAAATTTAAAACGCGTGTAAAACATAAACCAAACGATGAAATTGCTTATTTCTTCATGTATAATGATCAACTCGATACTCCCTAGCCCCCAACAGCCTTTTTTTTCATAACACTTTAACCAGAGTGACGGGAGAGCGGCATTTCAGAAAACGTGCTTATCTCGGCGAGAAAAAGCGATTTCGGCAATAAAATTTAAAACGCGTGTAAAACATAAACCAAACGATGAAATTGGTTATTTCTTCATGTATAATGATCAACTCGATACTCCCTAGCCCCCAACAGCCTTTTTTTTCATAACACTTTAACCAGAGTGACGGGAGAGCGGCATTTCAGAAAACGTGCTTATCTCGGCGAGAAAAAGCGATTTCGGCAATAAAATTTAAAACGCGTGTAAAACATAAACCAAACGATGAAATTGCTTATTTCTTCATGTATAATGATCAACTCGATACTCCCTAGCCCCCAACAGCCTTTTTTTTCGTAACACTTTAACCAGAGTGACGGGAGAGCGGCATTTCAGAAAACGTGCTTATCTCGGCGAGAAAAAGCGATTTCGGCAATAAAATTTAAAACGCGTGTAAAACATAAACCAAACGATGAAATTGGTTATTTCTTCATGTATAATGATCAACTCGATACTCCCTAGCCCCCAACAGCCTTTTTTTTCATAACACTTTAACCAGAGTGACGGGAGAGCGGCATTTCAGAAAACGTGCTTATCTCGGCGAGAAAAAGCGATTTCGGCAATAAAATTTAAAACGCGTGTAAAACATAAACCAAACGATGAAATTGGTTATTTCTTCATGTATAATGATCAACTCGATACTCCCTAGCCCCCAACAGCCTTTTTTTTCATAACACTTTAACCAGAGTGACGGGAGAGCGGCATTTCAGAAAACGTGCTTATCTCGGCGAGAAAAAGCGATTTCGGCAATAAAATTTAAAACGCGTGTAAAACATAAACCAAACGATGAAATTGGTTATTTCTTCATGTATAATGATCAACTCGATACTCCCTAGCCCCCAACAGCCTTTTTTTTCATAACACTTTAACCAGAGTGACGGGAGAGCGGCATTTCAGAAAACGTGCTTATCTCGGCGAGAAAAAGCGATTTCGGCAATAAAATTTAAAACGCGTGTAAAACATAAACCAAACGATGAAATTGGTTATTTCTTCATGTATAATGATCAACTCGATACTCCCTAGCCCCCAACAGCCTTTTTTTTCATAACACTTTAACCAGAGTGACGGGAGAGCGGCATTTCAGAAAACGTGCTTATCTCGGCGAGAAAAAGCGATTTCGGCAATAAAATTTAAAACGCGTGTAAAACATAAACCAAACGATGAAATTGGTTATTTCTTCATGTATAATGATCAACTCGATACTCCCTAGCCCCCAACAGCCTTGTTTTTCACAACACTTTAACCAGAGTGACGGGAGAGCGGCATTTCAGAAAACGTGCTTATCTCGGCGAGAAAAAGCGATTTCGGCAATAAAATTTAAAACGCGTGTAAAACATAAACCAAACGATGAAATTGGTTATTTCTTCATGTATAATGATCAACTCGATACTCCCTAGCCCCCAACAGCCTTTTTTTTCATAACACTTTAACCAGAGTGACGGGAGAGCGGCATTTCAGAAAACGTGCTTATCTCGGCGAGAAAAAGCGATTTCGGCAATAAAATTTAAAACGCGTGTAAAACATAAACCAAACGATGAAATTGGTTATTTCTTCATGTATAATGATCAACTCGATACTCCCTAGCCCCCAACAGCCTTTTTTTTCATAACACTTTAACCAGAGTGACGGGAGAGCGGCATTTCAGAAAACGTGCTTATCTCGGCGAGAAAAAGCGATTTCGGCAATAAAATTTAAAACGCGTGTAAAACATAAACCAAACGATGAAATTGGTTATTTCTTCATGTATAATGATCAACTCGATACTCCCTAGCCCCCAACAGCCTTTTTTTTCATAACACTTTAACCAGAGTGACGGGAGAGCGGCATTTCAGAAAACGTGCTTATCTCGGCGAGAAAAAGCGATTTCGGCAATAAAATTTAAAACGCGTGTAAAACATAAACCAAACGATGAAATTGGTTATTTCTTCATGTATAATGATCAACTCGATACTCCCTAGCCCCCAACAGCCTTTTCTTTCATAACACTTTAACCAGAGTGACGGGAGAGCGGCATTTCAGAAAACGTGCTTATCTCGGCGAGAAAAAGCGATTTCGGCAATAAAATTTAAAACGCGTGTAAAACATAAACCAAACGATGAAATTGGTTATTTCTTCATGTATAATGATCAACTCGATACTCCCTAGCCCCCAACAGCCTTTTTTTTCATAACACTTTAACCAGAGTGACGGGAGAGCGGCATTTCAGAAAACGTGCTTATCTCGGCGAGAAAAAGCGATTTCGGCAATAAAATTTAAAACGCGTGTAAAACATAAACCAAACGATGAAATTGGTTATTTCTTCATGTATAATGATCAACTCGATACTCCCTAGCCCCCAACAGCCTTTTTTTTCATAACACTTTAACCAGAGTGACGGGAGAGCGGCATTTCAGAAAACGTGCTTATCTCGGCGAGAAAAAGCGATTTCGGCAATAAAATTTAAAACGCGTGTAAAACATAAACCAAACGATGAAATTGGTTATTTCTTCATGTATAATGATCAACTCGATACTCCCTAGCCCCCAACAGCCTTTTTTTTCATAACACTTTAACCAGAGTGACGGGAGAGCGGCATTTCAGAAAACGTGCTTATCTCGGCGAGAAAAAGCGATTTCGGCAATAAAATTTAAAACGCGTGTAAAACATAAACCAAACGATGAAATTGGTTATTTCTTCATGTATAATGATCAACTCGATACTCCCTAGCCCCCAACAGCCTTTTTTTTCATAACACTTTAACCAGAGTGACGGGAGAGCGGCATTTCAGAAAACGTGCTTATCTCGGCGAGAAAAAGCGATTTCGGCAATAAAATTTAAAACGCGTGTAAAACATAAACCAAACGATGAAATTGGTTATTTCTTCATGTATAATGATCAACTCGATACTCCCTAGCCCCCAACAGCCTTTTTTTTCATAACACTTTAACCAGAGTGACGGGAGAGCGGCATTTCAGAAAACGTGCTTATCTCGGCGAGAAAAAGCGATTTCGGCAATAAAATTTAAAACGCGTGTAAAACATAAACCAAACGATGAAATTGGTTATTTCTTCATGTATAATGATCAACTCGATACTCCCTAGCCCCCAACAGCCTTTTTTTTCATAACACTTTAACCAGAGTGACGGGAGAGCGGCATTTCAGAAAACGTGCTTATCTCGGCGAGAAAAAGCGATTTCGGCAATAAAATTTAAAACGCGTGTAAAACATAAACCAAACGATGAAATTGGTTATTTCTTCATGTATAATGATCAACTCGATACTCCCTAGCCCCCAACAGCCTTTTTTTTCATAACACTTTAACCAGAGTGACGGGAGAGCGGCATTTCAGAAAACGTGCTTATCTCGGCGAGAAAAAGCGATTTCGGCAATAAAATTTAAAACGCGTGTAAAACATAAACCAAACGATGAAATTGGTTATTTCTTCATGTATAATGATCAACTCGATACTCCCTAGCCCCCAACAGCCTTTTTTTTCATAACACTTTAACCAGAGTGACGGGAGAGCGGCATTTCAGAAAACGTGCTTATCTCGGCGAGAAAAAGCGATTTCGGCAATAAAATTTAAAACGCGTGTAAAACATAAACCAAACGATGAAATTGGTTATTTCTTCATGTATAATGATCAACTCGATACTCCCTAGCCCCCAACAGCCTTTTTTTTCATAACACTTTAACCAGAGTGACGGGAGAGCGGCATTTCAGAAAACGTGCTTATCTCGGCGAGAAAAAGCGATTTCGGCAATAAAATTTAAAACGCGTGTAAAACATAAACCAAACGATGAAATTGGTTATTTCTTCATGTATAATGATCAACTCGATACTCCCTAGCCCCCAACAGCCTTTTTTTTCATAACACTTTAACCAGAGTGACGGGAGAGCGGCATTTCAGAAAACGTGCTTATCTCGGCGAGAAAAAGCGATTTCGGCAATAAAATTTAAAACGCGTGTAAAACATAAACCAAACGATGAAATTGGTTATTTCTTCATGTATAATGATCAACTCGATACTCCCTAGCCCCCAACAGCCTTTTTTTTCATAACACTTTAACCAGAGTGACGGGAGAGCGGCATTTCAGAAAACGTGCTTATCTCGGCGAGAAAAAGCGATTTCGGCAATAAAATTTAAAACGCGTGTAAAACATAAACCAAACGATGAAATTGGTTATTTCTTCATGTATAATGATCAACTCGATACTCCCTAGCCCCCAACAGCCTTTTTTTTCATAACACTTTAACCAGAGTGACGGGAGAGCGGCATTTCAGAAAACGTGCTTATCTCGGCGAGAAAAAGCGATTTCGGCAATAAAATTTAAAACGCGTGTAAAACATAAACCAAACGATGAAATTGGTTATTTCTTCATGTATAATGATCAACTCGATACTCCCTAGCCCCCAACAGCCTTTTTTTTCATAACACTTTAACCAGAGTGACGGGAGAGCGGCATTTCAGAAAACGTGCTTATCTCGGCGAGAAAAAGCGATTTCGGCAATAAAATTTAAAACGCGTGTAAAACATAAACCAAACGATGAAATTGGTTATTTCTTCATGTATAATGATCAACTCGATACTCCCTAGCCCCCAACAGCCTTTTTTTTCATAACACTTTAACCAGAGTGACGGGAGAGCGGCATTTCAGAAAACGTGCTTATCTCGGCGAGAAAAAGCGATTTCGGCAATAAAATTTAAAACGCGTGTAAAACATAAACCAAACGATGAAATTGGTTATTTCTTCATGTATAATGATCAACTCGATACTCCCTAGCCCCCAACAGCCTTTTTTTTCATAACACTTTAACCAGAGTGACGGGAGAGCGGCATTTCAGAAAACGTGCTTATCTCGGCGAGAAAAAGCGATTTCGGCAATAAAATTTAAAACGCGTGTAAAACATAAACCAAACGATGAAATTGGTTATTTCTTCATGTATAATGATCAACTCGATACTCCCTAGCCCCCAACAGCCTTTTTTTTCATAACACTTTAACCAGAGTGACGGGAGAGCGGCATTTCAGAAAACGTGCTTATCTCGGCGAGAAAAAGCGATTTCGGCAATAAAATTTAAAACGCGTGTAAAACATAAACCAAACGATGAAATTGGTTATTTCTTCATGTATAATGATCAACTCGATACTCCCTAGCCCCCAACAGCCTTTTTTTTCATAACACTTTAACCAGAGTGACGGGAGAGCGGCATTTCAGAAAACGTGCTTATCTCGGCGAGAAAAAGCGATTTCGGCAATAAAATTTAAAACGCGTGTAAAACATAAACCAAACGATGAAATTGGTTATTTCTTCATGTATAATGATCAACTCGATACTCCCTAGCCCCCAACAGCCTTTTTTTTCATAACACTTTAACCAGAGTGACGGGAGAGCGGCATTTCAGAAAACGTGCTTATCTCGGCGAGAAAAAGCGATTTCGGCAATAAAATTTAAAACGCGTGTAAAACATAAACCAAACGATGAAATTGGTTATTTCTTCATGTATAATGATCAACTCGATACTCCCTAGCCCCCAACAGCCTTTTTTTTCATAACACTTTAACCAGAGTGACGGGAGAGCGGCATTTCAGAAAACGTGCTTATCTCGGCGAGAAAAAGCGATTTCGGCAATAAAATTTAAAACGCGTGTAAAACATAAACCAAACGATGAAATTGGTTATTTCTTCATGTATAATGATCAACTCGATACTCCCTAGCCCCCAACAGCCTTTTTTTTCATAACACTTTAACCAGAGTGACGGGAGAGCGGCATTTCAGAAAACGTGCTTATCTCGGCGAGAAAAAGCGATTTCGGCAATAAAATTTAAAACGCGTGTAAAACATAAACCAAACGATGAAATTGGTTATTTCTTCATGTATAATGATCAACTCGATACTCCCTAGCCCCCAACAGCCTTTTTTTTCATAACACTTTAACCAGAGTGACGGGAGAGCGGCATTTCAGAAAACGTGCTTATCTCGGCGAGAAAAAGCGATTTCGGCAATAAAATTTAAAACGCGTGTAAAACATAAACCAAACGATGAAATTGGTTATTTCTTCATGTATAATGATCAACTCGATACTCCCTAGCCCCCAACAGCCTTTTTTTTCATAACACTTTAACCAGAGTGACGGGAGAGCGGCATTTCAGAAAACGTGCTTATCTCGGCGAGAAAAAGCGATTTCGGCAATAAAATTTAAAACGCGTGTAAAACATAAACCAAACGATGAAATTGGTTATTTCTTCATGTATAATGATCAACTCGATACTCCCTAGCCCCCAACAGCCTTTTTTTTCATAACACTTTAACCAGAGTGACGGGAGAGCGGCATTTCAGAAAACGTGCTTATCTCGGCGAGAAAAAGCGATTTCGGCAATAAAATTTAAAACGCGTGTAAAACATAAACCAAACGATGAAATTGGTTATTTCTTCATGTATAATGATCAACTCGATACTCCCTAGCCCCCAACAGCCTTTTTTTTCATAACACTTTAACCAGAGTGACGGGAGAGCGGCATTTCAGAAAACGTGCTTATCTCGGCGAGAAAAAGCGATTTCGGCAATAAAATTTAAAACGCGTGTAAAACATAAACCAAACGATGAAATTGGTTATTTCTTCATGTATAATGATCAACTCGATACTCCCTAGCCCCCAACAGCCTTTTTTTTCATAACACTTTAACCAGAGTGACGGGAGAGCGGCATTTCAGAAAACGTGCTTATCTCGGCGAGAAAAAGCGATTTCGGCAATAAAATTTAAAACGCGTGTAAAACATAAACCAAACGATGAAATTGGTTATTTCTTCATGTATAATGATCAACTCGATACTCCCTAGCCCCCAACAGCCTTTTTTTTCATAACACTTTAACCAGAGTGACGGGAGAGCGGCATTTCAGAAAACGTGCTTATCTCGGCGAGAAAAAGCGATTTCGGCAATAAAATTTAAAACGCGTGTAAAACATAAACCAAACGATGAAATTGGTTATTTCTTCATGTATAATGATCAACTCGATACTCCCTAGCCCCCAACAGCCTTTTTTTTCATAACACTTTAACCAGAGTGACGGGAGAGCGGCATTTCAGAAAACGTGCTTATCTCGGCGAGAAAAAGCGATTTCGGCAATAAAATTTAAAACGCGTGTAAAACATAAACCAAACGATGAAATTGGTTATTTCTTCATGTATAATGATCAACTCGATACTCCCTAGCCCCCAACAGCCTTTTTTTTCATAACACTTTAACCAGAGTGACGGGAGAGCGGCATTTCAGAAAACGTGCTTATCTCGGCGAGAAAAAGCGATTTCGGCAATAAAATTTAAAACGCGTGTAAAACATAAACCAAACGATGAAATTGGTTATTTCTTCATGTATAATGATCAACTCGATACTCCCTAGCCCCCAACAGCCTTTTTTTTCATAACACTTTAACCAGAGTGACGGGAGAGCGGCATTTCAGAAAACGTGCTTATCTCGGCGAGAAAAAGCGATTTCGGCAATAAAATTTAAAACGCGTGTAAAACATAAACCAAACGATGAAATTGGTTATTTCTTCATGTATAATGATCAACTCGATACTCCCTAGCCCCCAACAGCCTTTTTTTTCATAACACTTTAACCAGAGTGACGGGAGAGCGGCATTTCAGAAAACGTGCTTATCTCGGCGAGAAAAAGCGATTTCGGCAATAAAATTTAAAACGCGTGTAAAACATAAACCAAACGATGAAATTGGTTATTTCTTCATGTATAATGATCAACTCGATACTCCCTAGCCCCCAACAGCCTTTTTTTTCATAACACTTTAACCAGAGTGACGGGAGAGCGGCATTTCAGAAAACGTGCTTATCTCGGCGAGAAAAAGCGATTTCGGCAATAAAATTTAAAACGCGTGTAAAACATAAACCAAACGATGAAATTGGTTATTTCTTCATGTATAATGATCAACTCGATACTCCCTAGCCCCCAACAGCCTTTTTTTTCATAACACTTTAACCAGAGTGACGGGAGAGCGGCATTTCAGAAAACGTGCTTATCTCGGCGAGAAAAAGCGATTTCGGCAATAAAATTTAAAACGCGTGTAAAACATAAACCAAACGATGAAATTGGTTATTTCTTCATGTATAATGATCAACTCGATACTCCCTAGCCCCCAACAGCCTTTTTTTTCATAACACTTTAACCAGAGTGACGGGAGAGCGGCATTTCAGAAAACGTGCTTATCTCGGCGAGAAAAAGCGATTTCGGCAATAAAATTTAAAACGCGTGTAAAACATAAACCAAACGATGAAATTGGTTATTTCTTCATGTATAATGATCAACTCGATACTCCCTAGCCCCCAACAGCCTTTTTTTTCATAACACTTTAACCAGAGTGACGGGAGAGCGGCATTTCAGAAAACGTGCTTATCTCGGCGAGAAAAAGCGATTTCGGCAATAAAATTTAAAACGCGTGTAAAACATAAACCAAACGATGAAATTGGTTATTTCTTCATGTATAATGATCAACTCGATACTCCCTAGCCCCCAACAGCCTTTTTTTTCATAACACTTTAACCAGAGTGACGGGAGAGCGGCATTTCAGAAAACGTGCTTATCTCGGCGAGAAAAAGCGATTTCGGCAATAAAATTTAAAACGCGTGTAAAACATAAACCAAACGATGAAATTGGTTATTTCTTCATGTATAATGATCAACTCGATACTCCCTAGCCCCCAACAGCCTTTTTTTTCATAACACTTTAACCAGAGTGACGGGAGAGCGGCATTTCAGAAAACGTGCTTATCTCGGCGAGAAAAAGCGATTTCGGCAATAAAATTTAAAACGCGTGTAAAACATAAACCAAACGATGAAATTGGTTATTTCTTCATGTATAATGATCAACTCGATACTCCCTAGCCCCCAACAGCCTTTTTTTTCATAACACTTTAACCAGAGTGACGGGAGAGCGGCATTTCAGAAAACGTGCTTATCTCGGCGAGAAAAAGCGATTTCGGCAATAAAATTTAAAACGCGTGTAAAACATAAACCAAACGATGAAATTGGTTATTTCTTCATGTATAATGATCAACTCGATACTCCCTAGCCCCCAACAGCCTTTTTTTTCATAACACTTTAACCAGAGTGACGGGAGAGCGGCATTTCAGAAAACGTGCTTATCTCGGCGAGAAAAAGCGATTTCGGCAATAAAATTTAAAACGCGTGTAAAACATAAACCAAACGATGAAATTGGTTATTTCTTCATGTATAATGATCAACTCGATACTCCCTAGCCCCCAACAGCCTTTTTTTTCATAACACTTTAACCAGAGTGACGGGAGAGCGGCATTTCAGAAAACGTGCTTATCTCGGCGAGAAAAAGCGATTTCGGCAATAAAATTTAAAACGCGTGTAAAACATAAACCAAACGATGAAATTGCTTATTTCTTCATGTATAATGATCAACTCGATACTCCCTAGCCCCCAACAGCCTTTTTTTCATAACACTTTAACCAGAGTGACGGGAGAGCGGCATTTCAGAAAACGTGCTTATCTCGGCGAGAAAAAGCGATTTCGGCAATAAAATTTAAAACGCGTGTAAAACATAAACCAAACGATGAAATTGGTTATTTCTTCATGTATAATGATCAACTCGATACTCCCTAGCCCCCAACAGCCTTTTTTTTCATAACACTTTAACCAGAGTGACGGGAGAGCGGCATTTCAGAAAACGTGCTTATCTCGGCGAGAAAAAGCGATTTCGGCAATAAAATTTAAAACGCGTGTAAAACATAAACCAAACGATGAAATTGCTTATTTCTTCATGTATAATGATCAACTCGATACTCCCTAGCCCCCAACAGCCTTTTTTTCATAACACTTTAACCAGAGTGACGGGAGAGCGGCATTTCAGAAAACGTGCTTATCTCGGCGAGAAAAAGCGATTTCGGCAATAAAATTTAAAACGCGTGTAAAACATAAACCAAACGATGAAATTGGTTATTTCTTCATGTATAATGATCAACTCGATACTCCCTAGCCCCCAACAGCCTTTTTTTTCATAACACTTTAACCAGAGTGACGGGAGAGCGGCATTTCAGAAAACGTGCTTATCTCGGCGAGAAAAAGCGATTTCGGCAATAAAATTTAAAACGCGTGTAAAACATAAACCAAACGATGAAATTGGTTATTTCTTCATGTATAATGATCAACTCGATACTCCCTAGCCCCCAACAGCCTTTTTTTTCATAACACTTTAACCAGAGTGACGGGAGAGCGGCATTTCAGAAAACGTGCTTATCTCGGCGAGAAAAAGCGATTTCGGCAATAAAATTTAAAACGCGTGTAAAACATAAACCAAACGATGAAATTGGTTATTTCTTCATGTATAATGATCAACTCGATACTCCCTAGCCCCCAACAGCCTTTTTTTTCATAACACTTTAACCAGAGTGACGGGAGAGCGGCATTTCAGAAAACGTGCTTATCTCGGCGAGAAAAAGCGATTTCGGCAATAAAATTTAAAACGCGTGTAAAACATAAACCAAACGATGAAATTGGTTATTTCTTCATGTATAATGATCAACTCGATACTCCCTAGCCCCCAACAGCCTTTTTTTTCATAACACTTTAACCAGAGTGACGGGAGAGCGGCATTTCAGAAAACGTGCTTATCTCGGCGAGAAAAAGCGATTTCGGCAATAAAATTTAAAACGCGTGTAAAACATAAACCAAACGATGAAATTGGTTATTTCTTCATGTATAATGATCAACTCGATACTCCCTAGCCCCCAACAGCCTTTTTTTTCATAACACTTTAACCAGAGTGACGGGAGAGCGGCATTTCAGAAAACGTGCTTATCTCGGCGAGAAAAAGCGATTTCGGCAATAAAATTTAAAACGCGTGTAAAACATAAACCAAACGATGAAATTGGTTATTTCTTCATGTATAATGATCAACTCGATACTCCCTAGCCCCCAACAGCCTTTTTTTTCATAACACTTTAACCAGAGTGACGGGAGAGCGGCATTTCAGAAAACGTGCTTATCTCGGCGAGAAAAAGCGATTTCGGCAATAAAATTTAAAACGCGTGTAAAACATAAACCAAACGATGAAATTGGTTATTTCTTCATGTATAATGATCAACTCGATACTCCCTAGCCCCCAACAGCCTTTTTTTTCATAACACTTTAACCAGAGTGACGGGAGAGCGGCATTTCAGAAAACGTGCTTATCTCGGCGAGAAAAAGCGATTTCGGCAATAAAATTTAAAACGCGTGTAAAACATAAACCAAACGATGAAATTGGTTATTTCTTCATGTATAATGATCAACTCGATACTCCCTAGCCCCCAACAGCCTTTTTTTTCATAACACTTTAACCAGAGTGACGGGAGAGCGGCATTTCAGAAAACGTGCTTATCTCGGCGAGAAAAAGCGATTTCGGCAATAAAATTTAAAACGCGTGTAAAACATAAACCAAACGATGAAATTGGTTATTTCTTCATGTATAATGATCAACTCGATACTCCCTAGCCCCCAACAGCCTTTTTTTTCATAACACTTTAACCAGAGTGACGGGAGAGCGGCATTTCAGAAAACGTGCTTATCTCGGCGAGAAAAAGCGATTTCGGCAATAAAATTTAAAACGCGTGTAAAACATAAACCAAACGATGAAATTGGTTATTTCTTCATGTATAATGATCAACTCGATACTCCCTAGCCCCCAACAGCCTTTTTTTTCATAACACTTTAACCAGAGTGACGGGAGAGCGGCATTTCAGAAAACGTGCTTATCTCGGCGAGAAAAAGCGATTTCGGCAATAAAATTTAAAACGCGTGTAAAACATAAACCAAACGATGAAATTGGTTATTTCTTCATGTATAATGATCAACTCGATACTCCCTAGCCCCCAACAGCCTTTTTTTTCATAACACTTTAACCAGAGTGACGGGAGAGCGGCATTTCAGAAAACGTGCTTATCTCGGCGAGAAAAAGCGATTTCGGCAATAAAATTTAAAACGCGTGTAAAACATAAACCAAACGATGAAATTGGTTATTTCTTCATGTATAATGATCAACTCGATACTCCCTAGCCCCCAACAGCCTTTTTTTTCATAACACTTTAACCAGAGTGACGGGAGAGCGGCATTTCAGAAAACGTGCTTATCTCGGCGAGAAAAAGCGATTTCGGCAATAAAATTTAAAACGCGTGTAAAACATAAACCAAACGATGAAATTGGTTATTTCTTCATGTATAATGATCAACTCGATACTCCCTAGCCCCCAACAGCCTTTTTTTTCATAACACTTTAACCAGAGTGACGGGAGAGCGGCATTTCAGAAAACGTGCTTATCTCGGCGAGAAAAAGCGATTTCGGCAATAAAATTTAAAACGCGTGTAAAACATAAACCAAACGATGAAATTGGTTATTTCTTCATGTATAATGATCAACTCGATACTCCCTAGCCCCCAACAGCCTTTTTTTTCATAACACTTTAACCAGAGTGACGGGAGAGCGGCATTTCAGAAAACGTGCTTATCTCGGCGAGAAAAAGCGATTTCGGCAATAAAATTTAAAACGCGTGTAAAACATAAACCAAACGATGAAATTGGTTATTTCTTCATGTATAATGATCAACTCGATACTCCCTAGCCCCCAACAGCCTTTTTTTTCATAACACTTTAACCAGAGTGACGGGAGAGCGGCATTTCAGAAAACGTGCTTATCTCGGCGAGAAAAAGCGATTTCGGCAATAAAATTTAAAACGCGTGTAAAACATAAACCAAACGATGAAATTGGTTATTTCTTCATGTATAATGATCAACTCGATACTCCCTAGCCCCCAACAGCCTTTTTTTTCATAACACTTTAACCAGAGTGACGGGAGAGCGGCATTTCAGAAAACGTGCTTATCTCGGCGAGAAAAAGCGATTTCGGCAATAAAATTTAAAACGCGTGTAAAACAGTAAACCAAACGATGAAATTGGTTATTTCTTCA